>NW_026125052.1:30417500-30652500 GCF_943737965.1 Phodopus roborovskii
GCATCCCTAGGTTCACCGTATCTCCTGGCTTCAGCATCCCTAGGTTCACCGTATCTCCTGGCTTCTGCTGCATTACCGCAAGTCCCGTGCTCTGCAAGCTTCAGAAGGGACAGATGGCAGATTTACTTGTGAGGGCTCAGCATGTCCTCCTGTAAGAATGACACTGATGCCTGCCAAAAACCAAAGGAGGCGGAGCCGACCTCGAGCTCGCCCTCCTTGGCAGTTATGTAGTGCCCTCTTGCTCTAGAGCCTAACTGTCTCCGCCCATTTCTCTGGTAGCCCTGGATATGCCTGCTTCTGCCTCCCTAGTGCTGGGATTAAGGATGTAACTAACACCATGCTCGATGTACAGCCTAGTTCTTGATCTGGCATCCCAGTACAACAGGAACTCAACCCAAAATGCTTTGTGCTTGTTTGCAAATGCCAAGCTCCTGATGTGGGGATTTTTCTAGCCCATGCTACATCAGGAAGACATATTTGTCTTTGTAATGTGCACCAAGACTATCTGCCCCTCTGGGACTCAGCCTGTAAAGCCAGGCAAGGCGTCGGACGGGGAGGTGTCCTCCGGAGTGCCTACACCTCTAAGAGGACTTTGTATCCAGATGTACTCCTTCCCCTGCGGCTCTGCTGCGTCGGCAGAGGGGCACAGACCTTGCTGAAGAGTTCCAAGTAGAAGACAAAAGAGACAAGTATACGCCTCCCATCTTGTCTCCCTCTCCGTTCCCGTTGCTGTGATAAAATCCTCTGCCGAAAGCAACCAAAGGTGGGAAGGGTTTACAGCTCACAGTTCAAGGTTACAATCCACCATTAGGAGAAGCTGAAGTGGCAGGAGCTTGAGACAGGGAAGGAGCAGAGAGCAACGGGCGGGCGAATGCATGCTTTTCAGGACTCAGCCGGGGAATGATGCCACCTGCAGTAGGCAGGTTATCACAGTAACCCGCTCAGGCATGCTCAGAGGCCCATCTCTCAGGTAATACTGGCTTTTGTCAAGTTGATGACAGATAACACTGTCTCAGCTCCTCGGCTTTTTAGAGCACTCTCTACATTTTTTTTTAATGTTTAAAATATACATATTTTTAGCTCAGTGGTTGAGTGCTTGCCTAGCATCCACTAAGCTCTAAATCATATTTTTTTAATTTAAAGATATATTACTAACCAATCAATCTATAAGTCTTGAAATAAGAGACAGTAAAGATCAGCCGGGTGGTGGTGGGGCTCACCTTTAATCCCAGCACTCTGGACAGAGGCAGGTGGATCGCTGTGAGTTCCAGACCAGCCTGGTCTACAGAGTGAGTTCCAGGGTAGACTCTAAAACTACACAGAGAAACCCTGTTCAAAAAAATTCCAGTTAGTTCTGGTGATGCACACCCGACCCTAGCATTTGGGAGGTGGAGGCAGGAAGGTAAAACATTCTAAGTTATCCTTGGCTACACAGTGAGTTTGAGGCCAGCCTGGGCTACATTATATCTTGCCTTAAAACAAAGGGGCTGGAGAGCTGGCTCAATAGGTAAAGCACGTGCTTTGCAAACACAATGACCTGAGTTTAGAGCCCTCAAAAAAGATGGTGAGGTGGCCCATGCCTGTGACCCCAGTGCTGGGAGGAATAAGGCAGGCCAATTCTGAGGACCCACTGGCCAGCCAGTTTAGCCAAAACAGTGAACTCTAGGTTCAGGGGGGACCCTGTCTCACAAAATAAGGTTTCAACCTCTGGCCTCCACACACATTGCCTCCCTGATCATATCTACCCATCCACGTGCCATGTAGACCACACATGCACTAAAACAGGGGTTGCCCATGGGTCATGGGGAGGAGATGTTCATGTGGGCCTAGCAGAAGAATGTAAAGTCAGAAGGTTCAGGAATTCAAGGTCAACCTGGGCTGCCTGGGACCTTGTCTCGAAAAAGAAAATCAATGTAAAAAATAATAAAGTTTTTAAAGGAGGAGAGACAAAAGAAGGGAAGGGAAAGAAAGGGAGGGAGGGAGGGGGAGGGGGAGGGAGGGAGGGGGAAGGGAGGGGAGGGAGGGGGAGGAAGGGAGGGAGGGGGAGGAAGGAAGAGAGGGAGGGAGGAAGGGAGGGAGGGGGAAGGAGGAGGGAGGGAGAGAGGGAGCGAGGGAGGAAGAAGAAAGCAGGAAAAGGCAGGTTGAACTCCTCTGCACCTGGGTAGGTGATCCCTTGGTGACCACAGTTCTGAAACAGGGCCAGAGGAAGCTGCTGGGATCATCTGACAGTGCCTTGAAGGAGAAATGACATCCCAGCTCATGCTCAGATGCCAGCCATGTCACTGTGATCAGGACTTGGGGGCATCGCGCGAAGGGAACAAGGAACTCTGCTTTTGGAAACTGGCTCCCTGTCGCATCCATGCACGCTCTGGTACATGAAGCCTCCTCGGCCAGCCTCTGTGGGATGAGGTGAAGGCATGCGTTGTCCAGAGCCCTGGCAATCCAGCTCACCCTGCATAATCATTACTTAAATTAGTAGGCTTGTCTGCAATGGCTCCGAGGCTGTGACCTTCAGGAGCTGAGCCTCCAGGGGAGGGGATGTTCTATTTTCGGATGTGGATAATGAGCATGAGGAGCGGGCAAGCCTCGCTCGGCTCCTGGCTTCGTGTCTTTTCCAGCTTGGCAAATCAGGGTATCTGCCTCCTCCCTCCTCCCCTTTTGCCCCTAGTCCTCAATGATTTGGCTTCCCTAGAGGAAACCTGAGCAGGCGCAAGTTTGGATAAAAGAGGGGTACACTCCTAGGACAGCATCCCCAAAGTCCCCCGGGTGTGTCTGTCCACCTCAGGCACTGCCTGGCCAGGGACCAGGGCCTACTCACTGTCTGCTAGCTTTGGGAAACACCCAGGGACACATTTTGAGGAATGTGAAAGTAGAAAACATTTCAAAACAAAAAGCACGGGGAAAACCGTGTCCACACCCATCCCCCCAGCTCTACCCGGGGTTGCTGGGTTGCTGGGGTTGCTGGGGTTGCTGGGCTATGGCTGCAGCCCGCTTTCCTTCCCTGACTACAGGGGTGCTGGGTCCTTCATCCTCCGCCAGTCTCACTTCGTCTAGGACCTGCCTGAGTCAGGTGGCCTGACTCGGTGTCTCTTTCCTCAGGAGGTAAGGTAGGCAGAATAGGATTCCCGAGCAAACCAGGAAACATCCATCCTGCTAGTGTCCAGGATGTGGGGCTGGGCAAAGGCCAGGCCGCAGCCCACTTTAGGCCCAAATGGGAGATGATGTCAGAGGGAGGGAAGGAATGTCTCCATTGGGTGACCCTTCCCGATGTTTGTGGCTGGCAGTATGGTTAGCCTGGTCCAGTCTTGTCACAGAATAGAAGCAGCTCGGTTTCCAGGTCACAAGAGAGGAGGTGGCATCGCCACAGAGTTCTGTTGCTGCCTGCAGGGGAGGGGGGAGTGGGCAACGCCACGGGTGAGCCCTCCCTGCAAGGCAGTACCAGGCTGGGAATGGATCCGTGAAGCTGTTTGCAGCCCCTTCCTCAGGAGAAAAGTTAGGGTCTTGCAAGTGGGCCAGTGCTTTGTTTAGCAAAGACGCCAGTTTCCCCCTCCCTCCTGGGTAATTTTCAGGGATGGAAACCAACTTTTCTCTGGCCTGGACCTCAGCCCCACTCAACATAAATGCTTATTTTGGGGAAAAGTAGACTTTGGTTTGTGTTTGGGAAAAACCAGAGGAGGGAAGAGTTGGGAAAGAAGGTTCTGGAGCCAAGTGAGAACAGGCATGACCACATTATTTCCATCTGTGGTTAGCAAAGCACTGCCCCTGAAAATGTCCCCGCGACAATCTCAGGAGCCTGTGAACGATGAACATGATGGGTTAAGTGCAGAAAGTGCAAATGTGAATAGGAATCTGGAGGTGGCCTGGGAATGTTGGCCCACGCCTTTAATTCCAGAAGCAAGAGCATCTGTGAGTTCAAGGCCAGCCTGGTCTATGTAGCAAGTTTCAGGACAGCGGGAGATACACGGTGAGACCCTGTCTCAAAGAATGAAAACAACAGAGTCTGGATGTGGAGGGGAGGCGGCTGGGGATGGCCTTCATTTGGGAGAGCCCTTGCGTAGTGAGAAGGAAGTCCTGGGTTCTGGCGCTAGCACTGTATAAACTGGGTATGATGTCACATGCCTGGATCCCAGTGCTTGAGAAGTGGATGCAGGAGGATCAGCATTCCAGGCTGGGGGTACATGAGGAGGGGGAGTCTGGAGATGGAAATTTTCTAGGGGCACCTTGCTGGGGCCAGTGACCCAGGGACCTTATAAGAGACAGGGAGAAGGAAGGAAGGAAGAGGCATGTCTATGGAAATAAAATCGAACACGTACCAATTGCTGGCTTTGGTTGCGAAGGGTCCTCGTACCAAGGAATTCAGGTGGCTTCTAAAAGCTTAAGAAAAGGCTAGGTTTCACGGACCACAGGTCCACTATAGTCTTCCAGAACTGTAGGATTAAACTTGTGTGAAAATTGAGTTGCAGTAAAGATACACCGTGTAGCATCCAACACAAAACTTGAGCTTTGCTCCTCCAGGGATTGGGGAAGAAACCCATCTGCTCAGGAAACTGGAGACGCCATAAGCCAAGGTAGAAGCCAGGATCTGAAGGTCAAGGTAGCCAAAACAGTGCAGGAGCTGGGCTGCCTGCAGATATAAGCAATAATTGCACCGGGCGATGCTTGCAGGAGGATGGCTAGCCTTCCAAACACCCCTTTCTCCTGTACCCACAGGCACTATTCATAGTAGCTCCCTCTTCCAAGGTGCACAGTGTTGTTACATCTCTCCACAGAAGGCATAAAACATTGATTCATAATGGCCCTAAGAGCTTATTTGTTTCCCTCCCAACCCTTGAAGCTTGAGGAACATTTATATACAAGGTAGTGAAGGATACATCTTTGTCTAACCAATACATCTTGGGCTGGGAGTGTAGCTCAGAGGTAGAGTGTTTCAAGGTCTTGGATTTAATCTCTGGTACCACATAGAGACTGCCCCCCCCCCCCGAGACACAGTTTCTCTGTATTGCTATGGAACCTATCCTGGAACTCACTCACAGAAATCCATCTACCTCTGCCTCCTGTGGTGCTGGGACTAAAGGCGTGCTCCACCAACACCCGGCCACATAGAAACATTTTGTAATATAAAAAAGAACTTGGATATGAGGGCACAGGCCTGAACCTCAGCACTGGGGTTGGGGCAGGGGCTGAAAGGCAGGTCTCGGAGGCCAATCAGTTTCGCTGAATGAAACTAGCTGTAGTTTCAAAGAGATATGTTGTCTCAAAAATAAGTAGAGCTGGATATATGCCTCTGCGAGTTCCAGGCCAGCCAGGGCTACACAGCGAGACACTATCTCAAAAGCAAAACAAACGGAGATGGACAGGAGCTGACCTATGCCCTTCACATATGCGAGTACAGGTGAGCACTCCTACCTGGAAAGCACTGTCCGTCTGTGTAAATACAAGAACTAACCTCAGACAACAGAGATGACACGAGGGAAAAGGAAGCGGTCAGGGTCACACAAACAGCAGCAGGAACAGCAGCCAGGACCTGCCCTCCCACAAATCAGAAGACACCAGGCCAGGTGACACACAGCTGTCTGAGCCACCAGGATGTCAGGCAGGTGGCTGGAACCAGCAAAGTGGCAAGCCTGTGGGTGCTCAGATTCAAGAGTGTTCTAGAATCCTAATGACCCTGAGTTGTAGCCAGGGTCGACAAGGCCTAGAGGTTAGGGTATGTGGGCGACAGAGTCCAAAGGTCCAGCGGGCCCTGGGCCCTAGCCACAGCAAGGTGCCCAGGGGACAAGGAGGGTCAGTGTGTTTGTTTGTTTGTTTTTAATAGATGAGCATTCTGTCTGCATGTACACCTTTATGACAAAAGAGGGTATGGCATCCCACACAGATGACGACTGTGAGCTGCCATGTTGCTGGGAATTGAACTCAGAACCTATGGAAGAGCAGCCAGTACTCTTAACTGCTGAGCGGTCTCTCCAGCCTCTTAGGCTTCTGTTGCTGTGAAGAGATATCATGACCATGGTTTTTCAAGGCAGGGTTTCTCTGGATTACTTTGGAGCCTGTCCTGGAACTCGCCCTGTAGACCAGGCTGGCTTTGAACTCACAGAGATCCGCCTGCCTCTGCCTCCCGAGTGCTGGGGTGAAAGATGAGTGCCACCGCCACCTGGCAGACGTGGTGCTGGAGGGAGGGCAGGGGGCGGACGTGGTGCTGGAGGGGGGCAGGGGGCGGACGTGGTGCTGGAGGGAGGCTGCCAGCTCTGCATCTGGGTTCTCAGGCAACAGGAAGAGAGAGAGGACACTGGGACACTCCAAAGCCCACCCACCCACAGTGACTTTCTCCAACAAGCCCACACCTTCTAATGCTACTCCCTAAGCACTCAAATGTAAGAGCCTGTGGGGCCCCCGCAGTGCCCAGAAGAGGAAACCCAGACAACGCAGCCAGGGGTCCTGTACAGCCCCTCTGTGTCCCCACATCTCCCTGTGTGGCACCCCCAAGCCAATGCCATGCAACGCCAGGCATGGCCATCAGGGAGCAACATCTGGGGACTCTCAGAATGGAAAGCCACATGCCAGGCAGTCTGGGAACACAGTCTTAACATTTTGCAGAGGTGAGCAGTTGCTTTCTCTTTTAATCTCCCAGGCAGTGATATACTGTAAGAACAGAAAGAATTTGAAATTCAGGAGGACTGCACTTGGGGAGTTGAACTTAGCAGGAAAGCTGAGCATTAGGGTGTATGTATGCCTGTGATCCCAGCACCCAGGAGGCTGAGACAGGAGGACAGCCTTGAGTTTGAGGCTGGACCTGGGGTCAGTTTCCAGTACTCATATGGAGGCTAACCACCATATGTAACTTCAGTTCCAGGAGATCCAGTGTCCTTTTCTGACCTTCACAGGCACCAGGCACACATGCGGTTACATGCATACACGCAGGCAAAACACCCATACACATGAACTAAATGCACCTAAAAATGTTTTTACACATACGGAAAACTGCCAAGGACAGGGAAATTTGCTCAGCTGGTGTCGTGCTGACCTCATATACACAAGCCTGGGTCTGATTACATGAACGTGGTGTGGCAGTATAAGCCTGCAGTCCTAGGAAGGTGGAGGCAGGAAGGTCAGGAAAGCAAGGCCATCCTCATTTATGTAGCAAGTTCAAGGACAGCCTAGGGCACACAAAGCCCTGTTTCAAAAGACCAATACAAGAAAATAAAAACCACCCAGGGAAGGCATGGCGGGTGAGGTGCCAGGATCCTTACCTACTGAAAACAACTAGGGCCAGTGATGGCTCTGCAGGTAAAGGCACCTGCTACCAAGCCTGAATCCCCGAGTTCAAGCCCTGGGATTCTCACAATGGAAGCAGAGAACAGATTCTAAAAAACAGTCCTTTGACCTCTACATTCACACACATTGGTACACTCTGTCATACATACCCTCACACTCTCTCACACACACTCACACACACACACCCTCACACACGCACATTCTTGCACACACGCACTCACACATGTACATGCACACAGACATGTAAACAACAAAAAGCACTCAAACGTTTGGGGTGCAGAGGTCAGGTCTAGCGACTGCGTGTCTCCTCTCTGGCATGAGGTGGGGGAGATGGGAGCTCTTAGGTGTCTTCTCTGGGAAAGCTGAGCTTGGAGCCTGGGTAGAAACACACTTCTTTTCACATGTGAAGCAGGTGTGGCTGGAAACAGAGTCCTGACTGGCCTGAGGTCAAGGCCAGGTGAGCCTTGCTGGACGCAGGCTGTCACTGAGTGTGTGTGTGTGTGTGTGTGTGTGTGTGTGTGTGTGTGTGTGTGTGTGAGAGAGAGAGAGAGAGAGAGAGAGAGAGAGAGAGAGATTGAGAGAGAGAGAGAGGTGCTTGGGGCTAGATACTGTTTCCTGGAGGCCCTGGGTGCCTGGAGTGAGGTGAGCAATCCACCAGGCTAACAGATACCGGGATAAGCTCTGGTGGGGCATGGCCAGCGAGCCTGGGGGAGGGTTCAGGTCTGTTCTAAGCTGCGTTGCGAATTGGTTTGACAGCTCCAAGAAGACCCTTCACCTCTCCACGTTTCAGTGCCTTCGAGCTTCCCAAACAAAGAATCATCTTGTTCATGTCTAGTCCCGGCTCTGGGGCGAAGCTGGGTGTGATCCCACGGCTTCTGCAGTTAGAATATAGTTCTTTAGAAGGGAAAAGGGTCTAGAAGGGCTACCCAGGATGGGGGAGGGGGCCAAGAGCAAGAGAGGTAAAGGCCAAAGAGGTGAGGAGGCCAGGGGATGAGGCGGCAGGGAGCACAGAGGAGCCATTGTGCACACTGGAGCGGGGCCAGACTGGAACCCCCTCCCACTGGGACTTTCGCGGTCAGGAAGGGAACTGGGCCCCGAGGCCCAGGGATAAAGGGTCCTGCAGGCTGCTTCTGCTTTCCTGGCCAGCTCAGTTTCCAGTCTTCCGCCCCCAGCTAGCCTGCAGTCTGAGAGGATCCAGCCCCACGCCTCCAGCCTCCAAGAAAAGAACCACCCTGCTCCAGGTCGGCATTTTGAGCATGAACTTACACACAGCCTGGTCTTCCCTTTCCCGTGCCTCAGTTTCCCCTCTTCAGTTGCTAACAACTGGCTTTTCAGGCTTGGTAGACACTCCCTCCCAAATGTGGGAGAGAAAGTAGGAGTCTGGGCAGCCAGCCCCCTCCTTGGGGGAGAATAGCTTCCTAACCGAGTTTGCGGGACGCCAAAGCCAACCTGGACCCCAGGTCTCTGGAAAGGAGAGGGACGGGACAGAGAGGGGCGAGCAGCAGGGAGATCCGGCTCCCCCGCAGAGCCCCCTCCTCCCACCACGGCTCGCGTCCTCGCAGCGCGTGACCGTGACCGCGGCACTGCGGCTGCAGAGCCGCCATCCTCTGTCCGCGCTGGATTCCTGGGGTGGGAGGTGGGAAGCCAGAGATGGGGTGCGTGAAGGACCAGATCTCGGTGGCCACGCGCGTCGGCACTGGAGGTGCGTGATGACGCCCTTGCTTCCAACTCCTCTAGTTTTTGTTTGTTTGTTTGTTTCCGGGAGTTTCTCTACCCGTGAGCGTGTCGCTGAGTCACCTTCTCGGAAGGCTCGGGTCAGGCTGTCCCGGGGCGGTGCAGAGGCAAGGTACATATTGCAGAGACGCGTGAGGACCTGCGGGTCCAGGCTGCGCCCCATGGCCAGCCCGGGTACTCTAAAATAGTGGGAAACTCGGTAGGGAACTCAGGAGTCCTCTGGGAGAGAAGCCACCTTCAAGGCGTGACCCAGTTCACTGCATCTCCTTGTTATCTGGTCCCCCGCTCCTCCGGGACTCGCCCCTTCTGGACTTTAAGAAGGCGATGCAGAGAGGTGTGTGGGGTCGCCCGGGGGCCGGTGTGGGCGTGCGAGCCCTCCGCATCTGGGGCTGGACCCCCGCAGCTTCCTTCGGGGGGGGGGTTGGTGTCGGTTTTGGTCCTGCCCAGCACCAAGTCGGACTTGGCGGCTTCATTTTCCAAGTCTCCGCCAGTAATCTTCCAGGAATTTAACTCGGGTTAGTTATGGACACCTCCAGGTCATTTGCCGTGAAATACAGCACTTACACAACGACCCCTGCGTCCTGTTTATCTCCACCGAAACGCATACTCCCGGGCACGTGTGCACCTTCACCGGGAGCTTGCCCCAGGGGGTGGGGAGCGGCGGGACCACGCCCCCATGCTTGCCCCTCCAATCCCGAAGAGAGCCCCCCAGGGCCCGGTCCACGCGGCTGGGTCCCTCCAGTTGGTGAAGATCGTGGATCCGAATCACCCGCTGCAGGCAGCTTTCCAGCCCTCGACAGTATTTCCTGAGGGAAAGGCCCCAACTTTGGAGATTACTGAGCCGGCTCCCGCCTCCCGACTTCTTGCTCCTTTCAGGAGTCCCCAAACCGGTTCCGCTTTCTCCAGGAAGGCATGACAAACTGCTTCGGGTTCGGCGGCTGAGTGGTCCAGCGGCTGCATCTGGAAGCTAAAAGTAAATCCACCACGGAGGAGCCGGGGTGCAAGAGAAGCTTGAGGGTGGCGGGTGACCCGACCTGGCTCAGAGCTAGGACAGCAGGAAGGATCTGGGTGTGGAATTCTGATCAGGCTGGGGCTAGGCGATGCCAAAGAGCGGTTTCCAGGTGTAGCCAGGACGCAGGGCGCGGGGGTCTGGGCTGCGTCCTCACTTCCGCGCTCCCGGGAGCGTGCTTAAAGCGGTGCTCGGAACTCCACGCCTCGCTAATTCCCTGAGCTGCCCCTCCCCAGCTTGTCTTCCACGGGGGTGCACCATCGTGTTCGGGGACCCACCCCCCCATCTGCGCATGACCGAGCCGCGGGCTGCAGCGACAGTGTTGGGGGCGGCACTGTGCGATCCCGGGCGGGTGGGGGACCAGGGCGGTGCGCAGCGCTGGTTCCACCCAGGAGAGCCCGAGGGACGCGGGGCGTGGCCAGGACGGCGCACAGGCTCCGCGCCCTCGCCGCGCTGCCGCGCAGTGGAGCAAAAAGTTTGAGGCCGAAGGGGAGCGATCCCTGGGAGTCGGCGCCCATTCCGTGCTTCAGTTGTCCCTCAGTCGCGAGGCTGAGCCCGAGAGGAGCTGCTTTCCGCCACAGGCCGCTAGAGGGACGGACTGGGTAGGGACGTCCCCCGCGCCCCCGCCCTCCCGTAGTTGGCGGTGCCTCCGCGGGCCCGCGGGACCACACATGCCTGCGGCCTCGGGGCACACTCGCTCGCGCTCGGGCAGGGCAGAAGGCAGCTGTGGGTCCATGCAGCTCGGGCTGGCTCCTGCGGGGCGTGGGGCGCTGTCCTCACGAGCGCGGCGCGCATCCCCTTTGGAGACTCGGAGACCGGCGGCTTCGGAGTTCAGGCGGGGGACGCGGCGGCCGGGCTGGCTGGGACGCGGTTCTTCGTCCCAGAGTGAGCGCCCCGCCATGCCGGTTCTGGGAAGTTTTTGCAACTGGAACCTCCACCAGCCAACCTCAAGGGGTGAAGAGCCGGCCCGGCGAAGAGAGCCACGGGTCACTGACTCATGCGTCGGGCCGGAATCCAGAGTCCCCTGGAACGGAACGTTCGCGGGGTGGGAGCGCCGTCTGGAAAGCTAGATCCCGGACCCCCGGGCTCTGTGATTCCGTAGCAGGCAGCTCCCTGTGCGAGGCCCCGGAGCTCTGCCTCGGCCACCCTGCCCCACATGCATAGAGCCCAGGCAGCGAACCCCGCCAACACTGTCTCCTCCTGTCCCTCAGATCTGGCCGCCTCGGGGAATGACGGGGCCGCTCTCACAGCCCAGGGAGGTGGAGAGGGCGAGCCCCACAGCCAGTCGCCAGACACCCTCCTGGGCAACACCGATAAGGAGCTGAATACAGGAGTCGCCGTTACCCCTAGCACCGCCGGGACAGCGCCGGTGGCCCCTTGTCGGCGGGAGCCCCGGGATCTGGCTATGGAACCAGGTTGGTGGGAGTACCTGTCTGGGAAAGGCTAGAGGGATCCCTCCCCGCAGGAAATGAAGGACCACAGAAAACCTAGGGTCGCTCGACACAAACATTTTATCCCACGATGCTAGAAGTCGTCTGGCCCTGAGCCACGGAAAGGGGTTTCGAGGCGGGACAACTGTGCGTGGCCGCTTCCTCTAGAGGGCCGTATAGGTCTGTTACCCAAGTATTGGGTTTCTCCATTCATGCCACTGCAGCTCTCTTCCGCCCTCTAGCGGCTGATTGTGACATTGCCACCATTCTTTCCTTCCTCTTCATCCACCTCTCGCTCCCTCCTCTTTAAAATAATAATAATAATAATAATAATAATAATAATAATAATAATAATAATAACAATATTATACAGGGTTTTTCTATGTAGCTAGCCCTGGCTGCCCTGGAACTTGCTCTGTAGACCAGGCTGGCGTTGGACTCACAGAGTCCCTAACTTGCTCCTGACTCCCGAGTACTGAGATTAAAAGTGTGCACCAACACTGCCAGGCTCAGTTTTTGTCTTAAGGGTTGTTATGTGTATGAGTGTTTTGATAGCATGGGTGAACATATGTATGTTCACCACATGGGTAGGATCCCTGGGGTTGGAGTTTGGGACCATTGTGAACCACCATTCGGGTGCTGGAACTCAACCTGGACCCTCTAGCAGATTCCTGAGTCCTCTCTCCTGCCCTTCTCTTTGGTTCTAGCAGGCTGTCCTGGGGGGCGACTCCCAAGGCCTTGCAGAGTGCTGGTGCTGTTGAACCCCCGGGGCGGCAAGGGCAAGGCTTTGCAGCTCTTCCGGAGCCTCGTGCAGCCCCTCCTGGAGGAGGCTGAGGTATCCTTCAAACTGTTGCTCACTGGTAAGTACTGTCCCCAGGGTGCGAAGGGAGCATCTTCTGCCAGAGAAGCAGCCCTTGAGAACATCAAATCTTCCCACAGAACGGCAGAACCATGCCAGGGAGCTGGTGTGTGCGGAGGAACTGAATCACTGGGATGCCCTAGTGGTCATGTCCGGTGACGGCCTGATGCACGAGGTAAGGGCGGAGCTAGAGGACGGCCCAGAGGGTCGGGCGGGATGGCGTATCCTGGGCTGAGGCCACTCTGCTTTTACAGGTGGTGAATGGGCTCATGGAACGGCCTGACTGGGAGACTGCCATCCGGAAGCCCCTGTGTAGCCTCCCCGGGGGCTCTGGCAATGCACTGGCAGCTTCCTTGAACTACTATGCTGGGTGAGAGCTGAGGGTCCCGTGGGTGTCGTGTCTGTGGAGCCTCACCCTCAGTTTACTGGCCCTAGAGTCTCTGCCTGCTGCTACGGGCCCCCTAGCTCCCGAGGGGTCACTGTTACCTTGCTAGTCCCCATTGCCCATCTGACCTTTAACCCTGCAGGTACGAGCAGGTGACTAATGACGACCTCCTGATCAACTGCACGCTGCTGTTGTGCCGCCGGCGTCTGTCGCCCATGAACCTGCTGTCGCTGCGCACTGCGTCTGGACTGCAGGTCTACTCTGTGCTCAGCCTGGCCTGGGGCTTCGTCGCTGATGTGGACCTGGAGAGTGAGAGATACAGGCGCCTAGGGGAGATTCGTTTCACCGTGGGAACCATCTTTCGCCTAGCAACCCTGCGAATCTACCAGGGCCAACTGGCATACCTTCCTGTAGGAAATGCTGCCTCTAAGATGCCTGCTTCTCCGGCACCGGCACAGGCACAGAAGGGCCCCGTGGACACGTACCTTGTTCCCCTGGAGGAGCCAGTGCCTTCTCATTGGACTGTGGTGCCAGAACAGGATTTCGTTCTGGTGCTGGTATTGCTACACACCCACCTGAGCACGGAGATGTTCGCAGCACCCATGGGCCGCTGTGAGGCGGGCGGTATGCATCTGTTCTATGTGCGTGCAGGGGTGTCAAGGGCCATGCTGCTGCGCCTCTTCCTGGCTATGCAGAAGGGCAAGCATATGGAGTATAACTGCCCATACTTGGTACATGTGCCTGTGGTTGCCTTCCGCCTGGAGCCCAAGACCCGCAGGGGCGTGTTTTCCGTGGATGGAGAATTGATGTTATGTGAAGCTGTGCAAGGCCAGGTGCACCCAAACTACTTCCGGATGGTTTGTGGGAGCACGGATGCCCCGTCCAGCTGGGAGCCCCAGCAGATGCCACCTCCAGAAGAACCATTGTGATTCCCTGGCTCTCTGCCTTTGTCTACTATGTCTACACTGAGATGGGACCCTCCCCTGCATCCATTCCCCCGGTATGGGAGGCCATCTAAAGCTCGTATGGAGGTGGTGGGGACTCTGTAGAGAAAGCAGGAAGGGGAGGCTGTTTTGGAAAGAAAGGCTCTGCCCTCTAAGAATGAGATGCTAGACGAGAGCCTGCTGGCTGGGCCGTTGCATGTAGAAGGCACTCCCCACTGCTCTTGGTGCTCTATCCTGAGAATCAAAGCCAAATAAAGTGACTTTTCCAACCTGTTGATCCTGCCCTAGGGATTGGGAAGATGATGGGGGTCTCACGCCAGCAAGGGCTGTGGAACTGTACTGGCGATAGAACCCAGGGTCTCTGGCATGCTGTGTAAGCAAACTTCAGTTATACCCCCATGGCACTCATGCTGGGCACATGGACTCCTTAGGGACCCCCCCTTCAGTTGTAGAGGCCCCCAGAGCCTGGGCAGTTGCCTCACCCTACACAAGGGGAAGACTGAGGCTCTGTGCTCCACCTCTGAAGTCAAATACAGAGGGCACCCTGAGTGAACGGAGCAGGGAATCCTCCGAGTTAGCCTCAGGGAAACAGGATGCAGATCCTGTAAAGATGGGTGACCACCTGAGCCTGCTTACTGGGCACTGTCAAGGAGAAGCCACTTACATACAATTCTGCCCCAATTCCGGAATGGTCTTGGGAAGTGCTAGAGCATGAGTGGGGTGGGAGTGGAGCGTTCCAGCCTCGTCCTCGCAGCTCCAGGGAAGCCATTGCCTATGCTGGGTGGACTTTCTAGTGTGGCTGCTTTGGAGTCCCTGCAACTAACCCCTCATCTATGCTCTGCAAGCAGGCCCAGAAAGCTCAGTGGCTCCCAGGGGAGCTTTGGTGGACCAGAACTTTGTTGTTGGGATCTTAAGACTTGTTAGTCTCTCTCCAGGGAGAGGATTTTGACAGCTGATTTTAATTGAATGACAGGCAGCCACAGTTCCTTGAGAGTTGTTACATCCATGACATCTCCAGGCTCACCCAGGACACCTGTCCTTAACAGTTCTAGCAGAACAGAGGAAGCAGCTAGAAAGCAGTAGATGCTTATCCCCAAACTGAGCAACCATTCCAGCTGGTAGCCCGGAATATTGGTACCTGCCTATCGGTAGCCGCTGTGACGTCAGTGGACCTGAAGAAGCTGGATGGGCCAGTTACTTAGGCACTGCCCCCTAATGCATCCCAGGACCGCAGATGAAGGACTCATTGTCACAGTCCCTTGGGGAAATGGTATGGGAGGGTGGGTCTGGGCACACAGAAGGCAACAGGGCCTGAATGAATGGCAGAGGCAGGTTTAATGGTATCACCTTGTCTTGTTAATGAGCCAGCCCCCCCAAATGCAAGTAAAAAAAAGTTTAGTCACACAGCACTTTGTACAGATTTTATAAGCAGTAGGCATTCACATCTCCACATGAATGATGCTCTGGGATGCACAGCCCCACCGGGCACCCACAGGTTCCTGGTGAGTGTCCAGTTCTGGCTGTCCTTCCCAAGGCTCTGATGCCCGGCCGGTCTTGGCACAGCACAGGCGTGGAGCCCTCTTAAGGCTGACAAGACGCATCATGCTTTGGCTTTTTTTTTTTGTGTGTGTGTGTTTTGTCTTTTGTTTCTTTTTTTTCTAGTAAGAGTTAGTATCTTTGCTTTTGAGATTTATTTTCCCAACCTTAAATATTACATACATACACCAGAAATGACACAGCTGCAATATGCTCAACAGCACCCTCTACCGGGAGCTTCACATTATCAGAAGCTTAGAAACTTTGTAAACCTCTGGGCCTGTGGGGTGGGGCTCCCGCTGCCATCCAGCCTCCTTCCCTCTGACTGCTCTTGCAGAGTCTGTAAGCCAAGGCTGACAGGAGCCACTGGTGTTGGAGAGGTTTGTGCAGATGCTCCTCCAGCCTCAGTAGGGACACAACGAGGCTGGATGGAGCAGATGTCACACAGGCCACACAGGCAGGTCTGCCAAGTGTCACTGCCAGCTTGGACTGGAAGAGCAAGGCACCACAGCCATTTCTTTCCCAGCAGTACCCTGTCCTTAACTCCATGTTTTTGTATGTGAGGGGCACAACCTCCTGGGTGTCACTCTGAATCTCTCTTAGAGAGTAAGGTCAACAGGCCTAAGGGTGGTAACGCACTGGCAGGCCACAGCAGCCACAGCTCCAAGAGCTGGAGGTATGGGGGACTAGAGGGCCCAGTGTGGCAGCAGGAGGGTCTGGGATGTGGGGAGGCTACCGTCAAGTCAAGCTGAGGAGGAGGGGACCGGGAGCATTGCAGGAGCAGCCACACTTCATGCAAGGCACGTCCTCCCTCCTGCCATCTGCAGGTCCCTCAACACCCCACCTCTGACCTGAGAAGGGACAACAGGGGACAAGTGCCAAGACATTCTGCCTGGGGCAACGAGAGGAACACCAGAGGAGTTCCCAGTGCCTCAGGGACCTGCCTTTGAGACATCGCCGAGGGACAGAGCACTTCATCAAACTTGCCGCAGGGAGGAGAGGGCAGTGGAAGGCTCCAACTTGGGACAGGAAGGGGCAGGGAGAGGGGCAAGAACTCAGGAAAGGAGGGAGCAGGCAGCGGCTGGCCTCTCCCGCCCTGGGAGCTACTTGTCGCCTGTGTTCTCAGGCATGCCTGCCTCAAGCAGGGCAGCACGGAACTGTGTCAGGACGCCCCGGGTGGTTTTGATGAAGCCCTTGGAAAGAGGGAAGAGGGGAAAGCCGATGTCAGGGTAGCCGCTCTTCTCAGGCAGGAAGCTGCGGTAGCTCTTCCTCCTCCTCTTTGGTCTGACGCTGGGCGGTGCGGACGCATCAGGGGCTGTCTCAGTCTGCTCTGTGTGGTCCCTGCTGGCTGAGGCCATGCCCTGGGCACCACCCTCTGAGTCTGAGCCCTGGGAGGCCTCCCCAGGGGCCATCCCTACATCCTCAGGCTCTTCTCGGCCGGAGTCTGAGAGTTCAGCTGCAGCCTGGGGCTCCAGAGAGCTGCTGTCCTTAGGGACCCCGTTGGGCAGAGCCTGGGCCCTCTCCAGCATGGCATGGGTTTCCAGCCAGGACTCGATGCGGTTCACCAGACGCCAGCCACCCACACTGAAGTGCTGCCGGATCTCCTGCTCAAAGACCTCAGGAGGTCGCCGCACCAGCTGGGTCATGGACTGCACCACACGGATCAATGCCATCTCGTTGTAGCAGCGACTGTTCTCATAGCCTTCCTGCAGGCCCCGGTCACTATCAAAGCCAGCTTCGTTGTAGTATGGTTCATTTACCAGGATCAGACCTGCCAGGAAGAGTCCCTCAGTAAGTGGGGTAAGCTCACAGAAGCAGGGCTGGAAGAGCCCTGTCAGTGTGCCTGCCCCCAGCCCATCGTACCTTGGATGGAGATGAGCACCTGGAGAAGACTGGATTTGCTCGTCCACCTCTCCGTCCCCTGAAACACAAAGCAAACCTTCAGGTCTGTCCCAGATGGACAGCAGCCTCACGATGCCACCACCTCCGCTGGCGCCCGTCCATCCTCACCTTTCCAATCCAGGTACCCAGGAGGCTGACGCACACCTTCCCATTATCATACAGGTTGGGGTTCAGGCGGCCACTGCACTGGGAGAGGTAGCAAAAGTGGGGGGGCACGGCTGGGTAGATATTGGGAAGCTGGATGTCAAACAGGTAGAGGCCATCTTCGTAGGGAGTCCGAGTGGGGCCCTTGATTAGCGCCGAGAAGAGGTCCTGGAAGGGAACACGGGATGATAGCTGGCATGTCAACGCACCTGACCTCCCAGAGCACTCCAAAGTTGCAGCCATGCAGACACCTAACCCAAATGCCTGCTTTCCCTTTAACAGAGGTGCAGTCTCACTGCTGGAAGGACGGCACTGAGGGTCTAAGCTCAACGGCAAGGACTGGCAGAGGCCAGAGGAACTATGACATCCAGGGTACAGCATTATGTTTCTGTATGTATGTGAACTGGGTACTCCTGCCAGGACCCTTCCACGGGGTCTCAGGCACCCTGTGGAGTTGTCATGAAGACACAGGAAAAGCACCAACAAAAAGCAGATGCTGCACAAGCTGGAATTACCCAAGTGAGATAGGTAACCCTGGGAAGCTCAAGCAAGGATGGGTATGGCAGCTTCCACCTGGAATCCCAACCCTGGGGAAGCTGAGTCAAGAGGGCACTGTGACTTCCTGGCAAGAGTCTGCCAGGGCAGCTGTGTGTGACGACACACTGAACAAAGAACCTATGTTGTGGTGACCCCGAGGACAGTGCTGTTTCAGACAAGGTCCTCTGGAAGGAGCCCCTGGGGGGGGGGGAAGGCCTCTGGTTTGGGGGATCAGGGAAGGTACATAAAAGGCAGCCAAGCTTCTCCTAGGTTCCAGTCTTAGATGGGTTCAAAGCTACTTTTGTTTTGTTTTTTGAGACAGGGTTTCTGTATAGCTCTGGCTGTCCTGGAACTTGCTCTGTAGACCAGGCTGGCCTTGACTTAAGACATCCATCTGCTTCTGCCTCCTGAATGCTGGGGTTCAAGTGTGTGCCGCCACCACCTGGCTACTTTTTAGAGGAAGGACCACCTGGACCCTCAAATGTGCAGGACTACATTCTGGGATCTCAGGTGACTGAACCACCATCCCTGGACACATGGCGAGGTGGTGCTGCTCCACCTTAGTGCCCAATGGCACTTATCCCTGCCGCCCCAAGCTCCTAGCATCCCACTTGCCATTCTGTCCTCGAAAGTCTTGACCATGATGCCATCGGGCAGTGAGGTGGCCAGAAGAGCCATCTCCTTTCGCACTGTGCTGAAGAACTTCTTGGCTTCCGGAGGCTGGAACTCAATCTTCTTGAAAGAGTGGTTTGCTGCAAGCAGAGAACAGTCAGGCCCTGACCCGAAGCCCCGAGAGCACCAGACAAATCCATCCTGGCCTGGAGTACGGCCTGGGAGACTCTGATGCT
Organism: Phodopus roborovskii; assembly: GCF_943737965.1. Lineage (NCBI taxonomy): Eukaryota > Metazoa > Chordata > Mammalia > Rodentia > Cricetidae > Phodopus > Phodopus roborovskii. Next base: position 30,436,101 of record NW_026125052.1, read on the forward strand.
GAGGGAGCACAGGCGCCTCCCACTCCTCTCCTCTAGGGCGGGGGCGGGGGTGAGGATGGGGGGAGCAGGGACAAGGTGTGTTGCAGAAACAGGGATTCTGGGGATGAGGGAGGGTGACAGGCATTCAAGCGGACTCACAGGGTGCAAACTCCAGCACAGAGAACACTTCGCCCTTGGCGCTGGTGAAGGTGACACCAGGTTTGCCACCACACTGTTGGCAGAGCACAGGAGTCTCACTGGGCCACTCGGCCTTCACTGGTGACTGTGCTTCAGTTTTATCTTCCTTGCGCTCTGCGTCGGGCACCGCCTCCATCTTCTCCTCCTCGGCGATGGCGACATTGTCTAGGGTCTTTTTGAGGTTCTCCTGTAGCTTCTTGATGTCATCCAGAAACTTTTTCTCCCGGGTTGGCTTTTCGGGCTCCACAGTGGGTGAGGTGGGGGACCCTGTGAGCAGCTGCTCCACAGTCATATTCTTGAGGCTCTCCAGGATCTTGATGGCCTCTTTCAGCTCCCGGAAACTCTTGGGAGGGCCATCCTTGCCAGCTTTCTCCATCAGCCCTGCCACGGGGGCAGCCATGGCCACGGCTCCCTGGATGGCGGCTGTGGCTGCCTCTTCACTGATTACCACCCCCTTGTCCTCCTCAGGGGCTGCCGGCTGCTCTGTGGGCAGGACGGCGAAATCTTCTATCTTGGGGTGCTCATCATCTACCAGCCCATTGTCTGTCTCCCAGCTGTCACTGTCGTCCTCCCACTCGTCCGAAGAGGCCCCGCTGGTGCTCCCTTCTACCGAATCGTAGTCGGACTCCTCGATCTCAGACTCGATGTTGTACAAGTGCTGGAGGCAGAAGACAGGGCCTCAGACGGAGCTCTGACCCTTCCCCTTCCTGTGACCCTCCCCGCTTCTCATGTCAGCGCTGCATCTCAAACTGTTCATGCAACCCGATTCCCGTTCTCTGCAAGGGGCCCTTCCCCACCTCCCACCCCAAGCTGTGCATGAAGCCGTTAATGCATGCACCATTTTCTCTCAGACCACAAGGAACCTCAGCAAAGTCAGTGCACCTGCAGGACTCAGGCCAGGTCTTTGTGGGCGCTACCAGGAGTGAGGGGGATCACCTTACTGGCAGGCAAAGCAGGTGTATTAGAGTTAGTCACGCTACGCCCTGCTCCCCTAGAATGGCCGCCAACGTGAGTGACAAGCCAATCTCTGCCCCCTTGGCCCACCCTCTTGTGTGCACCAGGAAAGCTGGTTAAGTATGGGAGCAGGAAGGGGATCAGCTAGGGACAGCTGAATGGGGCCAGCCTTTTCTTACTCTCTTCTGTCAACAGTTATCCTAGAAACAGTAGCAGGAAATGCCCTGCACAGCTCTACACAGTATGTGGAGAGTCCAGAGCAATCTAGAAGTTTGGGAACCTCACACCTGTGGGATCCAGTCCTTGGAGCTAATGTGCGAAGGCAAGAGCCGCCTTCAGTGGCAGCCAGCAGCCCGGAGGCCAGGGCAGTGCATGGCCGGCCGGCGGTCAGCTCAGTCAGGCTCTCGCCAGCCTTACCTGCGGCAGGATGATGGTTTTCGAGTTGTCAGCCCACACCACTTCCACCTTGCTACTGACGTCCACTCGGGCCACCTGGCCCACTGATGGCTGCAGGGCAAAGGGGACAGAGTCAAATGGGTAACAAGGGATGAAGCTCCCAGGCTGCCCACCCATGGCACCCATTCCCTGGCCTGGCAGCAAAAACCAAGTGGCCTTTCGCAGTCCACGGCAGTCCTCTCCCACAGCCACTGCTCTTCCTTCCTGTCGTGGTGCCCTCTGTCTAGGGTCTGTCTTGACCTCTCCCAACACCACCACCCACGGCTTTATAACCGGCAGGGTCCAAGAAGCCCAGCCCTGCAGGTGCCTGGGCCGGCTGTCTGGGATGCAGATGCGGGCCATGTCTTAGCTCCTGACCCCACCTGGTGGCAGTGTCAGGGACTGCAGGCACTGCCCAGAGCATGCATGGAAGAGCACACCTACCTCATCCTCCTTGGGCAGAGCTCCATCCTCAGTGTTACCGATGCGGATGACAATATCGGTTGTGCGGAAGCGAAAGTCAGGGTGGTCAGCAATGTCGTAGACACTCACATCCTCCTCTTCTCCAATGAGCTGTGACAAGCCGGGCTGGCATGAGGCGGAGCTCCCCCTATCCCCAGAGCCCACCCAAAGGAAGCAGGGCAGCAAGCTCACCTCCACATCGTCCCCGCTAGGCCGGAGCTTGAACCACTTCACCATGCATGTGCGGCCAATGTGGTCCCCAGATTGCACCACACCGTAGACAGCAGGGTCTGGGCAGCTCTGGACTAGGGAAACCAGAAAGGATGTGACTATCTGAAAAGCCCAGGGGTACCTGCCTGAAACCACACTTCAAGCCACACACAGGCTTCCTTCCCCTGCTTTGCTAAAGAGATAAACCCCCAAAAACACTCACAGACACCAAGTCCTATCCCCACTGACCCCGGCCTTGTCCAGTGTCCCACTGGCCACCCTGTGGCTTAGCAATACCTCGCTTGTCCACCACAAAGTCTCCAGGGCAGAATTCGTTGTTGTCTAGGTGGTGCACCGGGAAGAGGTCATTGGAGCGGATGTTGCACTCTACAGAGCCATCCTGCCACATCACGTCAGCCGAGGTCATTGTAGTCACCACCTCCACGGCCACCCTGCCAAGTACAGGCCCGTGAGCCAGAGGAGGTGGCCTTGCATCCCTTCTGGGCCTTACCCAGTCTCGAACGGGCAGTGAGGGCCCAGCATGTACACAGCTGCCCTGTGCCCCAGGCACAGAAAGAACTTGGGCAAATGTGAGAGAAAGTGGAGCTCCGTCCTACTGCACTTCTCCATGAACCCTGGCCGCCATCCCGGGGCACTTGGGATTTACCTGTCTCCAGGCTTGAAGTCACGGGTAATCTTGTTCTTCTTCCTCTTGTGCTTTCGCTTCAAGTTTTTGATGGACAAGGGAATACTCTTTTTACGGCTCGTGCCGCTGCCGCTCTGGGAGGAGGTGGTGGAGCTGGCGGAGGAGGTCACGGAGCTGGTGTCGTCTGTGTCTTCGGCAGCCTCGTCATCTGCGTCCTGCTCTGCTGAGTGGTGCAGCCCGTCATCTCCGCCCTCCTTCAGCAGGAAGGGGGGCAGCGGCACTGTCCCCTGAGGCTCTTCTGACCCCTCGTCCTGCATCTCCACTGGGCTGGCTGATCCGTCAGGTTGCTCCTCGGGGCTAGTAGACCCGACTTCACTCTTGACTCTGGCTTCCCCTTTCTTGTCTGGGTCCTCCATGGAATGGTCCCTAGGACACTGAGTATCCGGGGCGCAGGACATGATCCTCACAACCTGTTTCTTCAACAGGCGCTTCACCTGGGAGAGCAGAGCAAACGAGAGGGGATTGTGGAGTGAGCCAGGCAGGGGCCCACTCTGGCCCCAGCAAGGGTCCTCATGGCTGTCCCCCAAGGCCTAGAGCCCAGACCCACCTTGCTGGCTGTGGAAATGGCTCAGGCCAGTTCCATGAGTGCCCACACCCACCCACCTCAAGGACATACCTTCTTGGCCATAGAGCCCTCCCCCTGGGCGCAGTTTTTTTCTGGACATTCCCAGGCAATCTTGGCCGGCTCTACCTTGGCTGGGAAGACATATAGACAGCGCTCCCCAAGCTGCCGCTGAGCATGGTCAAAGCATCCGAGACGCTTCACCCTGAAGAGAAAAGGAGTTTGGACGGACTTCTGAAAGGCCGGTGGGATGCTTGGCCCTCTCCTGCATTTATGGCCCAACCAAGATATGCCGGAATGAGTCCTTGGGGTTTCGGGGGTAGGGGCACGCTCACCTGCCTAGGTTTTCCTGAGTGATGACAGAAGGTGGGGGGCTGACGCTGTCCGTGCCCCCAGGGCAGAAACTCTTGGTAATCCATGTGACTTTCAACTCCACAACCTGAACCTGGGGACAGGTGAGTGGGACACGGGTGTGGTCAGAGGCAGGCTTTCAGGGTCTGCAGCACCACTGTGGCCACCCACGCATTAGCAGTTGTGACCACTGTCCTTGAGCAGAGCAAGGGGAGGGGTCTCTGCTAATCAGCCACCCTACAACTAGACAGAGCCTAGGCTGTTCCATGCTCAAATCCCTTTCAGGCCCTGGGGGGCAGGTTGGAGGGAAACAACCCAAGGCCTAGAGCTTACAACTTGGCCCTCATGCCACCAGTTATGACCTTACCTCCTCCACCACCACACGGAACTTGCTCTTGGTACTGAGTACAGGCTTGACCCCCGAGAGCCACTGGACACTGGAGAAGATCTTAGCAGGGCCAATAAGCACTTGGCCTGGGTAGAAGCCATAGGAGTCATCAAAGAAGAGGCCCTGCAGGGCGGGGCAGAGGAAAACACTGAGCAGACCTCCTTGGCCAGTGTGTGCTTGCCTTGCAGGACACGTGGCAGTCTATAGACAATATACTTTCCAAGCCTGGTACAAAGCGGGTGCCCAGAACCCTATTAAAATGTAGATGCAGACTGCTCCAGCTAACAGACTCTCACACAATGTGACGCTGGGGCCAGGGATCATACACTAGGTTAGAGCTCTACAGGGCAGTGGCACGCACACACTCCTGTGTGGTCACAGCCCCTGGTGCAGACTGCCTCCGTGTGCTGCCCCACTAAGTGACTACTGAAGGCCGAGGGAAAAGGCCACAGTACAGTGGCCCACCTGCAATTCTAACGTTCAGGAGGTGCACTTTTGTGTTGGAGGTTAGCCTGAGCTACAGAATAAGTCTCAAAAAACAAAATGAGGGGCCGGAATGTTAAGAGAACTGGCTGCTCTGGCAGAGGACCCAAATTTGGCTCTCAATACCAAGCCTGTGGCTCACAATCATCTCTAATTCCAGTCCCAGGGGATTTGACATCCCTTTCACCTCCACACACTCATACAAAAACACACTTTCCTTAAAACCCCTCCCCCACCCAGTCAATCAAAACCATCCAAACAAAACTACCAACACAGCTCAGGTACAGCATTAATATTTCTGTTCCTGCCCAGGCCTCCAGCTGCTCTGATGCACACTGGGCCCTTGTCTCACAATCCCTCGCCCAGTCCCAGACAGTCCCCATGCCTAAGCAGGTGAGGGACAGAGAAGGGTGACTCCCTCTGGCACAGGATACACACCGAGTCGCTGACGTGTGGGCAGACATCGTAGAGTTTGGCACCATCTTCTGTGTTCATGGAACACCTGAAACAGGACAGAGGCCTGGTCTCCACTAGACAGCACACACCAACGCTCACAGCCCCGCCCACATCGGTCGGTGCCTGCCACCACGAACACATACAGAACATAGCACCAACCCTCAGAGACACCTAGATGAAGACATTTTCACCATGCTCAGGTAGCCCAAAACCTGAGCTGTAGTAGAAGGGAGACCACAGAGTTAGCCTTGGGACACGGGTGCTGAATGCCAGCAGCACCGGTCACCGTCCTGGGCCACACGTGATCTCACAGCTCCTGGAGAAACAAATTCTTTGCACTACCTGCAAGCTGACACCTACCTGGCACCATTGGACAATTTGAGGATGATCTGGTTCTTCAGGTCATAGACCTTCCCTAACCAGCAGTCATAGGCGATGTAGTCTCCGTACATGAAGGGCTGCAGATCAAGGACACAGGGCAGTGAGAGGGGGCACAGGACCTGGGGTTCTCTCCACTGTGCTAAGACAAAGAAGGAAGGTTCTAGATAATTTACTTGCACTGCATTCCAAGCCCCTTCCCAGCGAGTGGGCAGCAGTAGTGTATGACCTGCTTCGTAGGTGGGGGCGTCCCACAGCGGCCAAAGACACAGAGCCCAGCTGGGAGGCTGGTGTGGGTGGGAGGGTGGGCTTTGTGGACAGGTAAGGCCGTGAATAAATAAAAATCAATTCCCCATGGACACTGAAGGCAGGGCTCTCACTGCGGGGCGGGGGGGGGGGGAGTGCTCAGCAAACAGAAGCCAGGCAGACCAAAGCAGCTCCCTAGTTTGGGACAATTAAAGCAAAAAAACATGTGATGAGGGAACTATACGATGAGCAGTTGAATAAAACAGAGCTCGGGTGCACACTCATCTAAAAACGCTAAGGGAACAAACAGGGCAGCAGGCACAGCTCTTCTTCACAGAAGAATGCCAACCACACAAATGAGAGAATGGTGACCTCAGATCACACCATGTGTGACTGTCAGAATGGTGGCCATTTAGGTGGCAATGTGCTCAAGGATAAGGCTGGCAGGTGGCTATCTGACAAGGATGCTAACTATCTGTGGATTATTATAATCACTCACTAAGGGTAATGGGAGAGGGCTGTGCAGTGCAGAACAACCTGACCTGAGTGCAGAGTGGGTATCCCCAGCAGCAATGTAGCTACTTAGACATAAAGCCTGGGGACAGCTAGACAGGGGAGCAGGCATTCTGGTGGTTTGTCCATGAGACAACTTCATGCATGGGCTGCTGAAGGTGAGGGTCACAGTACTAAAAGCGTCACTGTTCAGGGTGTGGGAGAGAGGGGAGACTGGGGAAGCATCCCAGACAGAAAAGAAAAGGAAGAACAAGCAAATGCCAGGTTATCTTCCTGAGTCCTCAGGGCCCAAAGGGAAAGGACCTTGTTGTAGATAGTCTGAGGCTTAGGCAGAAAGGTGTCATTGTTGAACCCTTTTCCAGTGGCTGTATCCAAATCTTTGGAAAGGACAAAATCTAATGAGTAGGGATGCTGGGGGCTGGGAGGTGCTGGGTGAATATGACTGAAGTCACTGGGAGACACTAGAGAAGTGGGCACACGAACTTAGCACTTTTGTGAAGTCTAAAGTCATTTACAAAAAGAAATTAGGTGAGAGAGAGAGAGAGAGAGAGAGTGTGTGTGTGTGGTACTCTCAGGTGTCAAAGGACAGAGTTCTTTGAAACAATAGGTCCTCAGCAAGGATAAGTACTCTCAACTGCTGAGCCATTTCTCCAGCCCTCTTGTTTTAAGGGTTAGATGGAAGCTGGAGATGGCTCAGCAGTTAAGAGCAGTGGCTGCTCTTGCTGAGGACCTGGCTTCCATTCTCAGCACCCACGTGGCATCTCACAACCACCTGTTAATGGCAGTTCCAGGGAATCCAACTCCCTCTTCTGATACCAGACATGTAAGTGGTACAGACCTCACAAGACAGAACAGTCTCACCCGTTAGGTGAGTAAACAAGTAAAATAACCACATTTGTCAGTGATTTGTGCACACCCGAGGACGCCAGGAGCAGGCTGGCCACAGGGAACAAGCACTGTGCTATTTGACCCAGCAAGACTATCTTGGCAGGAGCAGCACAGATGTCACACACCAAGAGGAGAGGCACTTACCCAGATGTGCTGGAGGTCCTTGCTGTTGACAGGGTAGATGATGCAATTGGTGCCAATGAGCTTGACAGCACAGTCGATGCTCACGTCTATCACTGTGCCACACTGACTGTCCTAGGAGAGGGAAAATATCCTAAAAGGCTGCCATGGCACACCCCACCCAGACAGTTCCAAGTGCCCTCCTCTCCCCAACCAGGCAGCTCTCTCCTCCAAACAAGAGTGGGAACAGACAGGCTCAAGACTCAGGAAGGATGGGGACAAGACTCACGGTTGAACGCATGTGGCGGACCACATCCCGGGGTACCACAGAACGGTCTTCTAGCTTCAGCTGTAAAGAAGACATGGGTGAGAGGCAGGCACAAAGGCAGAGTGCACTCTACCGAGGGTTTAGCTCATTCTACAAAAGCAAACATCCCCATGAGTTCAATCCCCCAAGTGCCTGCCCTCTGACCCTGGCTGATCAGAGCTCAGGACTGGGTGGGGGACTGGCATGACACTGGGCTGTGGCTGGTCACGCTGAACCCAGCTATCACTGGATACCACCCTTCTAATCTGGGTTACCCTGCTTGCCCAGCTGCAGCATGCTCCTTATCTGTGGCACTGCAGGGCCTGTCCTGACCCATGTGAATATCCAGCAACTGCTACCGATCTGCTGGATGGCCTCCAACAGCCCAGGCAGAGCTGGTTCTCTGCCAGGCTAGTTTTTTCGGGTCTCCAAATCTGGACTGCTCCTCTGCCACTTTTCAGCATCTTACAAGTGATGGAGAGCTCTCCATCTTCCCTGCTCAAAGACTGGTAACCACACCCCAGGAAGAGCTATCCCCTCCAATTCCACCCAACCCAGTACCCAGCAAAGCCTCTCCTCTCTCAATTTTGCAAGGTGACCGCCAGAAGAGCATAAAAGAAACAATGAAAAATGTGATTCTAGCACAAGGTCACCAACGCTTTGGCAAGGTCATAGGGACCAGGACCTGTTCCAGACAACAACAGCTGTGAATGTTGCTAAGAAACATCAGTCTGCTGTCTACAACCATATATGCTACCTCAGCAGCCAACTCTGGGTACCTGTGACAGGATTCAGGAGGTCACTGATAGGAGCCTAAGTCACCATATAAACCAGAAGTTGCAAGTAAAAACCAAGGGTAGAGGGTCCTTGAGGAGAGCTTTGAGCTGTGTCTTTGTCAGGCCCAGGCGCTGGCAGGGACCCCATGGCTGAAGCAGAGACCACAGCTGTGTACCAGAAGAGAGGCCCAGAGTGTGGCTCTCTACCTGGAAAGTGTCTTCAGCCCTGACCCAGGCATCAGAAGGAGCTCCATCTCCCCAAAGACCTACTGGGAGGGGGGGGAGGAAGACAGGGAGGGAGGCCTGGGGTTACTGCACACCATTCTCTTGGCCTTGCCAGTCTTAAAGGGACAAGCAAGGCTCGCCCTCGCCCTCTGTGACTTCCGTCTTCGCTCCCCTGTCTCTCTCCAACACTTTCAAACACTCCTGTGCGCTGCAGCTTGGGTGACGACGACGCTCTACTCAGCGCCCCTTTCTTTTCCTTCCTTGCCCAGCATGGGCTATGTACTTCTCAAAGCCCTCAACGTCCCCATTCAGTTAGGACCTGCTGTGACTGAGGGGCTGCCTCTGCTCTGCACTACAGGCCTCGGGCTGGCTTCTGGACAATGCATGCCCCACAACCCCAGGAAATACACATTATTTTGACTGGAGAAAGCCCCTCATCCAAGGTCACACAGCTTACAGAGGCTGGCCCTGAACTCAGAACCCTGCTCCTGCCCTCTCACCACACACAACACTTAGAGCGTATCTCCAGTGAGTCCACATATTCTCCAGTAGTTTTCCCCTTCCATCCTCAAAGGTCAAGGACTTCAGTCACAGGTGCCAGCATCTCCAGGAAGTGAGCACCAGGTCGCACAAGGAGATCCAAGGGATCCTCTGAGACGTTGCCATCGCAACACTGTCACCAGAACCAGAGAGGAACCTGCAGACTTTTAATTGTCATGGCCTCTAAAATGCTCAGCAACCCAGAGTTGCCCAGATAATGTTTAGCATTTCCTGGAAAGCATCAGCGAACAGACGTTTTGGAACAGCAGGAGAGAAGCCATGACACCAAATGTTAGGCTCTGTGTAGGCGGAGTCACGGGATGGTGTAAAATAAACACGGGTCACTTTGGGTACACATAATGGGACAGGGCAAGGGGCAGCCTCATGGCCCCCTGTGCTCGGGACCATGCTGTGGATGGAGGCCACCTGGCTTTAGGGGACCTACTGTCCAGACAACACGGGATGTCCAAGTGCCTGTGTCCAGCTTCAGCTCTGCCTGGCTCCAGCTCCGGGGCTGGGAGGGAAACACAGCACACACAGGCCAGGCGGTGTACAGAGCCATACAAGACGCAACACGAGGGCTGTAAAGGGGTCACTCTGAGGTAGCGCCTGACTGCAGACCAGAGGTAAGGGAATGTCTGGAGGCTGGAAAAGGTTACTCAGGCCCTAGGAATGTCCATCCTGAGCAAGGCATAGGTCTCTGTGGGCCCTGAGCCAATGTAACATACTGGGACCATCTGCCTGCTGGTGAGGGAAAGAACTGGTTCTGTGATTTTCAACTGGGAGCCACTCTGTCTTCTCACCCCAGGGACATTGGAAATGGCTTGGTGACATTCCAGGCTGTCACACATGGCAGATGCTGCTGAGACAAGGTTTGTTGTACATCTCATGATACAAAGGACACACCCTGACACAAGAATGACTGGCCAGCAGGTCAGAGGTAGCTTTGGCTAGCCTGGAACTAACTGACTTTTTCAACCAGGCTGGCCTCAAATTCTACTGTTGGGATTAAAGCTATGTGGCATCATGACATCTCTCTTTTTAAACTGATATATAAAAACTATCTACTAGGGCAAGGAGATGGTTCAGTGGATAAGGTGCTTGAGAACCTAAGTTCAGATCTTCAGTACCCATATAAAAGCCAGGCACGGCAGGGTCTATAGCCCTAGTCCCGGGTGTGAATCAGGGCCAGAGAGAAGCGGATCCTCAGACTCCCTGCCCAGGCGGTCTAGATGAGAGTAAATGAACTCCAGACTCAGTGAGACTGTTTAAAAACAGTTTGGTGGTACTTGTCACCCTGACAACTCAAGATAACTGATACTGCACACAGCAGAGACCAACCAATGCCTGAGAGGTGCCCTCTAATGCCACAGAAGTGCCATGGCACATTTGTTTCCTACCCCACAAAATAGATACGCATGTCTCTACAAATACAAATAAGGAAGAGGGCCAGTGATAACGCACTTGCCCCCACCTGACAACTGAGTGGAGCAGGAAGGCAGATGAGACCTGACTCCTGCACATCCATCACGACATACATACAACATACAAGCACCCGCACACAGACTAAACAACTGTAAAAATACTTCTGCACTTATATGTATCCGTGTTTCTGTGCACACCTATGCAGTACCATGGAGACCAGAAGAGGGCGTGGAGTCACTTGGAACTGACAATACAGGCAGTCATGAGCTGCCTGACATACATGCTTGCTGGGAACCAAATTCAGCTCCTCCGGAAGGAGCCATCACTTACTGGCTGGATCTCTCTCCAGCCCATTTTACTTAAAAAAAAAATAAAAAATAAAAAATTCATAGGATTCCCCAGCATCACATAGCAGATCACCACCATCTGTAACTCCGTTTCCAAGGGATCCAACATCTCTAGCTTCTTGGGCAGGGCGCTACATACAAATGGTACACACAGGAATGTATGCAAGCATGCACATGCAAAGGAACCATAAACAATGGAGAATGACAAAATAGGGTGCCTGGAAACCTGACCCTGACTTCTGACTCCACGGCACAGGTGAGAGTGAGTAAGCTCACGCCCACACGCAACGGCACAAGCGATGAGTGAGGGAAAGGCAGAGGTCAGCAGACCCCGGTGTCACCAGCGTTTTTCCCCATTAGCCTGGTCCCAAAATAACACACGTGAGACTCTGTTACTTACAAAGCTGCTGGCCAATGGCTAGAGCTTCTTATTGGCTAGCTCTGTCTTAATTATTAAGCCATAATTACTAATATATATATTTCTACATGGTCTCTTATCTCACCGAGAACGCCTCTCCTCTTGAGAACACATCGAGACTCCCCCTCCCAAATCTCCCAGAATCGTCCTCGTCTCCTAGTCCCGCCTATCTTGCTTCCCTATTGGCCACAGTGTTTTAGTCATTAACCAGTAAGAGAAACATATTTACAGAATGACATCTCCCATCGCCAGGGAGAAGGTACTGTTATAGAGTCAGAGGCCCATCTGCCTGAGAAGCTGCTCCTTGCTGACTAAGCAGCTGAAAACAGAATGAAGCTAAAGAAAGACAGCTCCAACTAATGGACTCCTCACTCAAGGCAGAGCTGCCAGAAAACTACAGGAAGGGTAATTTAAAATTTTTATTTCAATTATGTGCATATGAGTACATCCGTGTGTGGACATGTGCACATGAGTGCAGGTGTCCACAGAGTCCCTAGAGCTATAGTTACAGGCAATCATAAGTCTTCTGACACCATTTCTCCAGCTCCCACAGAAAAGGTTTCAGGGGGCCTAAGCATGTATGTTCAAGAAGGAGGCCACACTGCTATCACCCATCCCCTGTGAAAACCAGGGAAAGCCCAAATGAGAGAGGCAACTGGCTGCGCCTTGGCCTCAGGAGGCGGTCCGGATTTTCTGGGGGCAGGAATGTAACCAGGCCTGGGCCTTTTTTCCTTTACTTGGCAGCAGAACTGCTCCCACTGCAGGCCTTGCACCCACTGCAGTGAGATGAGAGCTCAAGGACAAGCAGCACCCTTGGTGAGCGGAGAAACGGGGGCAGTTACAGCACACCCTGCTTTGGACTTGTGTTCAAAGAGAGAGGTTCCCCAACACTGACCAAGCTAGGCCTCACAGAGATTGAAGCTATTCAAATGGCCAAGACTCGAACCAGATCCCTGAAGGGACGCCACACCAGACTAGCATGGAAGTCTATTTGCTACTTAGCCAGGTGGTGACTATGCCATCCCCCCCTTCCCTCAGCACACCCTAAGCTGGGTCTGTGTCCTGGACACACAGATGAAGAGAGAAATAAGGACTATGGGTTTAGTCTAACAGCTGGATACCTGCCCAGCATGTTCCCCTCACTACCACTCTGTCCCCAAAAAGTGAAATAAGACAGTGGTGAACTGAGGTTGGGGAGGAAGCCTTGCTCCACCTACTGTAGGCCCTGAAGGACCTCCTGCTTCTGCCTGCCTGCAGCGCCATCCCACAGCACACTGCCTGACCTCACTGTAGGCACTGGCCCAGCCTGGGAAGCCCCTCATGCCAGACTGAAGGGTCCATTGTCCTGTGGACATCTGAAAGTGATGGAAATCCTAAACCACAGTCTCTCCACAGCAGTGGTTTTCAAACCATGGTTAGCAGGTGGTAGGACAACTTAGTAGGTCATGCCAGCACTGGAAAAAGGAGAGCATATCTGGGCGCATTACATACGTGCAGGAAAGATAGGTGCTATTTTAAGGAACACTTTTTAGTTATATGCAATGAAGACACACATGTCCTGTGTCACAAAGTAAACTGGTTATTATGGGTCACTGTCAAGGTCTCTGCCCAGCAACAAGACCCTCGCATGCATCTGGATGTCTACACTTATAATTCTGGCCTTTCTTGAAAGGTCCCTCCATCAGCTGCAGTGAGTGGTAAATGCAGGGGCAGCAGAAAAACAGGGCTTCCTGTTTGCTGGAGCCAGGCCCCTCTTCCAGTGTCTTCCCAATTCCACGCTAGAATAGGCATTTGATTGGTCAGGGATTCCGGCTTGCGGGAACTCAGCAATCAGCCCCTCCACGTGAGGATGGAAGACTTAACCTCCAAAACACACTTGGCCAAAGGGCCTCAAGGACTTGGGGGAGTGGAAGAAAGAAAAAGAAATGCAGGCCAAGTATGGTGGTGTGTGTCTTTAATCCTAGCACTTGGAAGGTAGAGGAGGATTTCTATGAGTTTGGGGCTAGTCTGATCTACACTGTGAATCCCAAAACTAGCTGTGACTATACAGTGAGGTCCTGTCTCAAAAATAAAGCTACAAAGCATTGGAATTGTTATTGTTGTTGGCATCTTTGGCTACAACATTCCAAGCACACACTCCAGGAACCATCCCATAGGAGCTCTGTGAATGAGCTGGATAACACGACAGATTCCTGTTCTAGACAGCAGGAGCCAGGCTGCACAGGACCTGCATCCCTGAGACACTGGAACAGGAGAGGGAAGTCCACCCCTTTCCTAGGGACCTCTGGTTCTCATACTGCAAAGGCAGACTGCCCACAATCAGGAGTTATGCAGCAGGTCATGGCATGGGACCTACAGCAATTAATTAGCAGCTTGGCTGGGATGAGCTAGGGGCACAGCCTGTTGAGGGGACAAGGAGTGGACAGCATCCAGCAGCCTGCTATGAGAAGGAAGGATGGAAAGAGAGAAGCCTGGAAGGACGCTCATCTTCATGATGCAGGGTTTGAGATGCTCAGCACAGAGACTAGGTGGCAGAGTTGGGAGCAAAGACTGCAATCCAAAGGAGCAGGGCTCTTTCTTCCAGAAGTAAAACGAAAAGCTGGAAAGCAGCCAGGCATGGTGGTGTACACCTGTCATCTCAGCCTCGGGAAGCCGAGGTAGGAGATCATGAGATGGGGGCTAGGGTATACTGCTACACAGAGACTGTCTAAAAACAAAACCAAAATAACAGAATAGCGGGAAGACTGTATCCCTTGCAGCAACGTTTCCCCAGGAGGAGTGGGAACCAGAGGGCCAGGTTGAGTCCAGTGAGCAGGCCTGTCCCAGCAGACATTGTGTGGAAGAACCCACCCTCCCCCAGGACCCATAACAGCATCACTGACTTTACAAACACCCACTTTGCTATTTATTTCCAGGACAAAAAGAAGAAACCATCATGGGCATGTTGGCATGCAAGACCCTAACTGGTCTGCAGACATCAGAACTGACCAAGATGGCTTCTGAGGGGTGACATCACTGCCTGGGTCAATCACTAAGTCCAAAGACTTCAAGTACCCATCTTTCCACCTCTGTTTCTTCCAGGGCATGGCAGCACCAAGTGTCTCAGGACAGAATCAGAAGAAAAGCACCTCCTGAAAAGCACTCACGACACACAGGAGCACGAGCTAGTGCTCGAGTACAGTGAGACAAGACCACAGCTGGTCACAAGGGGCTAATGCACAGGGAAAGCGAGGCTCTAGGTAGGGGGAGCACACCAAGAACACAACACAGCACTGCCAAGGCACCTCCTGGGAAACGAGGACTCCCTGGGGACAGGACAGCACCAAGCTAGATGCACTCTTCCAGCTGCAGCTAGAGCCTGTGTCCCACAAAGTCTCTGGGGACCCTGAGTGCCACCTGCCTACACCTCTTCTTGCCCTGGGCCACGCTTCTGATCTTATTAGCACATGAGTGATCTGACTGGGAAGTGCATCCCTACAGAAGCCAAAGAATGTCAGCTAAAAGGACAATCCTCGGCATGCATGGTCCTCAGGGACCTGAGCACCAAGGCAGTCTCCTGAAGAATAGCTCAGCCAGAAAAGCCAAATGCATGCAAAGTAACATTCACAAAGGATGGAATGAAATACAGAGAATAACCCAGTTGTATCATGACTTCAGTGCATTGTTAAATTGAAAGGATTTTAGATCTATCAGGGGGGACTCGTGAGGAAACCCTACAGTAAATTGTGTAATATTAATAACCTCCTAGTTTATGTGGTCAATATCTCTACCCACCCCTTTATGAGCTGGGACACTCCCATCTCAGTGAAGGGTTCTGGCTGGAGGGCAAAATCAGAGCACATGAGAACGTATGCACACACAGAGCTGACATGAGCCTGTCCTCAGAGGTCGCTGCTAGCAAATCTCAATGCTACGAGGGCTCTTGGCTACAGAGATGCACGGCAACACTCAAGCCCCAGGACTGGAAACAGGTGATATCCCAGGGCCAGCAGAGGAAACTAGAGGGAAGAGGATCAAGATGGGCTTTATTTACAGTTGGGCACATCACAGATAGGTGTGATCCTACTCAGAGACAGGATGCAGGGCTGGGTTGGGCCACGCTGAAGTAAGTCTCACACCCAAGGGACAGGACAGAAGCTTGTAGGAACAGGTAGGTACAGACAAGGACACCAAGACCAGAACCAATGATGATGCTTCCTATACAAACACACATGAAACTGCCTTCCCCAGGAGTGCACAACCTTTAGGACTCTCTGGCTCCAGAGGATGTGGGTCCTGAGGGCTAAGATGCTGCATCTTACATTCAGCAACCACAAGGAGTTGGGTGGCTGGCTAGCCTCGAGCTGCTGAGCAGCTTTTGTAGGGCAACTGGTGGGAACCAACAAAGGACCCCTTAAAATTAGGAGTCTTGCAATGAATCCAGGCTTGCTGAAACATCAGCATCATGGGAACTGTGAAAAATGGAGGAAGTCAACAGGCTCTCAGGAGGAAGAGGCTATTTGGGGGGGGGGGGTCTGTTGATTGGGATCCCCAGGGAGTGCTTGAAAAATAGACCTCAGCTGGTGGTGCACACCTAAGCAGCAGCAGGGGAAGGGATTAGGCATTCTGAGTTTTCACTTCAAGTCTACCGTTGAGTATGTAGATGAAGACCCCCCTGGCCTGGGAACTGAACCCAGGCCTCAGAAAACCAGACAAGCACTCTACCACTGATATACAAACTGGGAATCCATTCCTTTTGTTTCTTTCAGGTCTCACCCCATGGCCCAGCCTGACCCTGACCTTGTGATCCTCCTGCCTCAGACACCTGAATCATAGGCATGTGCGATCACACTCCACTGGGACTTTGTTTTTAATAGATTGGACTTAGATCAAGGTGTGAAAACATGGCGTAAAATAATTAACACTGCACACTGCTCAGAATTCCCTGGCAGCCTTCTGAGGGTCAGCCCTGGGGACAGACACACTGGCACCAAGTCCTCAAAAAATATGGCTCCAGCTTTAACAGATTCTGCTCAGGTGGGCCAGACTCCAAGCTGGGCCAGTGCTGGGAGGATGGGAAGTACCGTGAGAGGCAGAGATGGAGCAAAGGCCTGGACCCAGCCAGCTGTTGCCATGGAAGCAAAGATCAGACCCTGCCAGCATGCAGAGGGCAGTGCTGTGCGGCTTTAGAGGTAGGTCCCTGGTCATGAGTTCACCAGGGCAGAATCTCTGCACTGAAGACAGTACTGCGCCTGGTGGGAGGCGCTAGTCCCAGTCTCTGGACGGCCCTGGTGATGTTCCCCACTATGTAATGTGACCTTTAGGCAGTGTCAAGTCACCACCCCCCTGACAGGTTGAAGCCAAGGAGTCTCTCACCTCACCCAGTCAGGGCAGTGGCTTCCTGTAGCCATGATCCCCAAAGCTGAGAACTGACAGCTAATCAATAGCCACTCTACAAAGTACATCGTCCTGCCTCACCAGGCAGACTCACCCAAGAAAGAATCACTCAGCACTGCTATTTTTAAAACTGCAAATATAGTAGGAAAAGGGAGTAAAAATAATCCATGAGAGGCTTGAACTGAGGCTGTGGGGGTTGGTGGGGGAGGAGGTTCCCACTGAAGAGTACTGACCATCCTGCGGCAGTCTCATTTCCTGAATGGTCTTGCTTTTGTTTGGATCACTCCTGGTGGCCAAAGAAGACCACACTGGAACTTTCCAGGGACATGAAGCTGAGCAAATTCACATAGGCAGGGAGAATTCTCCAGAGAGAACAGGCAGGACTCATGACCTACTAGAACAACTGCGTGACAGCTCTGCTGTTCACACCCCTGTAGCCAGTTCGGACTCTTCCACAGGGAAGAGAGGGCATGGAAAGCCAAAGATGAGACACGATGCCTAGGATGAGAACAGGCTGTGACAACCCAACCATCTCTAAAGTTGACTGTCACAATTATTGCATACTGAATACTTGTGTTAAGATTCCTAACAGTAAACACCTCCTCTTCCTTCATGGGCTGGTCCATTTTCCTCATTCCCCAGGCCCTGGGTGTGGGAGCATGTGCTGTGTTGTGTGTGCATGTATAACGGGCCTGGAAACTGAAGACCACCAAGAGGAACATCAGACTGACTGATTATGTCAGCAATAGCCCTGGACCCACAAATACCTCTAAGTCCAGAGTCAGGGGATCCAATGCCCTTTTCAGGACTCTGGGCTTCTGTGTGCATCTCTCTCTCTCTCTCTCTCTCTCTCTCTCTCTCTCTCTCTCAGTCTCTCTCTCTCTCTCTCTCTCTCTCTCTATCTCTCACACACACACACACACAATTAGAAATAAGACATATTTTGAAAAGTGGTCAGGAAGCTACAGACTTTCAGAGAATTAGAGTCCATGACTGTGGAGCACAGGCATGTCTGCAGGCGCAGCTGAGAGCTCCCATCTCCATCCACAGCAGGAGGCAGAGAGAAGGCAGACTGGGAATATGTGAGTCCTCTGAAATCTCAAAGCTCCTCCAACAAAGCCAACTAGCGCCAAGACACACTGGGGATACTCAGGACCTCCTGACCAAAGCACACAGGCGAAGTCCTCTTTTCCCATGACCATCAAGTGCCAAACGACCCAAGTTCCTAAATGCTAAGCAACAAACAGTTCATCCTAAGGAGATCACATGATCTCCAGCTTTCACAAACCAACACTGGGCATGGCACACTACAGCTGGAGTGACAGTACACTGGGAAAGTATGTACACTGTCCAAGAAGACCCAAGGAAGGTGTGCAGCTCAATATTTAGAACTAGAATGCTGTTGCTAGGAAGATTTTGGTCAGTTGCTAAGGGTCTCGAATCTTCAACAGTATATATAAATAGGAACAGAGTTTAATGGAAATGCAGTAAAGACACCTGCATACAAGTGATGAAACTTGAAGGATGACTAGGATCCCAAGCTCAAGGCCTAGCAAGCAGGTCAACAAATAACCCAATTTAAAACAGACAAGTGAGGGAGCTGGAGAGATGGCTCAGTGGTTAAGAACACTGGCTGCCCTTCCCTTCCAGAGGTCCTGAGTTCAATTCCCAGCAACCACATGGTGACTCACAACCATCTGTAATGAGGTGTGGTGCCCTCTTCTGGCCTGCAGGCAGACATACAGGCAGAAAAAAGTGTACATAAACCTTATTTAAAAAAAAAAAAAAAAAAAAAGCCAAAAACAGCTTGAAGGTACTAGTGCATGCCTTTAATCTAATCCCAGCACTCAGGAGGCAGAGGTAGACCAGGCTGGCCTACAGAGTGAGTTAAAACGAAAAGCAAAAACTTTGACCAATAAGGATACACACAAATGGCCAGTCTATCACAAATTCTATCACAGTGTGGGCTGTGGGTGAAGCTCTGCAGCTCAAGCCTGATAACCTGAGTTAAATGCCCAGAACCCAAGTAAAGGTAGAGAGGAAACCAACAATTTTGGCAGGCAGAGTGCCAGGACAGGGCTGAAAGGCTTTCAGGGTGTGGGTAGGATACCTTGGAATCTAGGACTAGAGACAGGCATCAGTGGTGCACGCCTTTGATCCCAGCACTCGGGAGGCAGAGGCAGGTAGATCTCTGTGAGTTTGAGACCAGCCTGGTTTACAGAGCTAGCTCCAAAGCTACACAGAGAAACCCTGTCTCGAAAAAAACAAAAATAAACAAACAAATAAATAAATCTAGGACTAGAGATTAACAAAACATTCTCTGCACATTTCAAAAAGCTGGAGGTGAGATTTTGATGGTTTCCACCAGGAAAAAAATATCAAATTTCAGGTGCAGCTTGGTGGTAGAGCTTGACTAGCATACAAGGGCTCTGGGACTGGTCACTACCAAAATGAGAAAACAGTTTTGAGGGGCAAATTAACATCAGTGCCCCCAAATTATTTCAGTCACACTAAGTGGGCTTCAAACCACATTGGGGAGAGGCAAGCAGAGTTAACTGGCCCATAAGATCAGGGTATCTGCCCAGCCGCTCAAAGGTAAGCGTATCCAATCCTCAGGGAGCAGAAATCTCTTCCCCAGTTTACTCATTCATGGACACTGCAGTCACAGCTCCGCACGTGCTCCTCCTAGCTTGACTACCCCTGGTCTACTCATAACCATGAGGGCCATAAGATCGCGGTGCCACAGACCAGCCTACCCTGCAGAAAGGCAGCCCCAGCACCAGGGTGCAGACAGTTAACCAACTCTAGATCCTCCAATGAGCTCAGGATCTGACACGTCACCCCAAATCCTCACCATCATGCTAGACAACAGGCATTCTGAGATGCACTGTAAACAGACACTACCTGCTGAGATGACAGTTAAAATAGAGCAACTGTCTTTAAATGTATCCAGTAATTCCATACAGGAACTCAGCATACACAAAGACAAAGATGTAAAGAAATGTAAGGTGCAAATGTAACCATGAGAACATCTGAGCAGGTCCAAGGAGACAGATGAGAGCGAGTCCCTCTCTAAGGGTACCGGGTGCACTCAGCAGAAGTCCTAGCAAGAGCTTTTCTAGGGTCTGGGTGGGTGTCTCAGTCAGGAGTGTGCCTACCGGACTCCATGAGGCTGGAGTTCAAACCCCACAGCTCACTAGATCACCCTAACCTAACTCAATCCGTCAGAACCTGTTTCAGAACATAAGGCAGAGAATGATTCCAACATGTGAGATGACGTCTGATTCTACATGTGTGTGCTCCTGACCTCATACACGCACACGTGTACACACACACACACACACACACACACACACACACACACACACACACAGCCCTGAAAGATCAGTCACTCACTTCATTTGCTAACTTGGGCCAAGTGCTTGGTCTGCATGTTTGAGAAATATTGACCCCACTGCAGCCATCTCGAGCAAAGGTCCTGCACGCTGCAGCTGCCCTTTAAAGAGAACTTGAGGAGGAACGCCACAGTTATTACTGTCAGACACGAGCAGGAGGAGGTATGCCGCCAACAGCACAAGGGGCACGAGGGGCACTCAGGTGAAGGCAACCCTGACCCTGCAAGCTTCCAGGTCAGACCTTGACAGAGGTACAGGGCGACTTCCAGAGGCGGAGCTGTTTGCAATGTCATCCTGAAGGGGTAACCCTCACTAAACCACAACTGTCAGTGCAGGTGAGGCCATGCACTCTGGAACTTTCATCAACAGGTGGGAAGGCTCAGCTGGAAGAGTGGAATAGAACTGCATGGAGTACTGCAAACTGGGCCCTCTCAGCTCGCACTAACAGTCCTCTGGAACTTCCCCTTTGTACAGCTTAAGTGCTAGGGAGTGAGAAGATTACAGTTAGCATGACAGATTTTTCTGGACAGAAACATTTATATACTTATGATGCCCTCTTCTGGTATCTGCAGGCACCAGGTGCACACACATGTTACACAGATGTATAAACAAAACACTCAAACATAAATTATTTTTAAAATTGAAAATATACATATATATAAGATTACACTGCCATGATAGTACACACCTTTAATCCCAGTACTTGAGAGGCAGAGAAACAGGGGGATTTCTTTGAGTTCAAGGCCAGTCTGGTCTATACAGAGTTCCAAGCTAGCCAGAGGGCTGCATAGAGAAATCTTATCTCAAAACCAAAAAAAGATGGTGGGAAGTGATTAAGAAAAACACCCAATTAACTTCTAGCCTCCCTATACAAGCAGCACACTCAAGCATCTGAACATGCACATATATACATACACAGACAAGCACACACACAAACACACAAAGAACTGGCACTGAATGTCCCCTCACTGGTCTTCTGGAGGGACAAGCATGGCAGAGCTCAGGTCCCTGTCGATCCAGATCCTCACAGCAGGTAACCATGTTTACAGTGAACATTTGGGTTGTTTGGGTTTTTTTTTTTTTTTAAGATTTATTATTTATGTGAAAGGGTACCCAGACCCAGAAGAGGGAATCAAATCCCCTAGAAGCTGGAGTCACAGGCTAAAATCTACTTTTATAAAAGATTCTCTAAAGACTGAAAACCTTTGAGAGGTTTAGGGAGACCAAGCCTCAGACAGGATGATAAAAAGGCTGAGGTGGCCGGTGTGTGACTCTGGGAAGGCACACAATGCTGTGTTTACTTCAATGTTTTATCACATCTAAAACAAAATGCACCTCATCTCCCTGATCCTCTGAAACCCTGGCATAACTAAGACCACTGTTCTCCTCGGCTGTGTGCCAGGCAGGAGCACCTGTTACTCCCCAAATGCCTTCACCGGTGCTCCACCTGACAAACCTTCCAATGGCTGTCTTCCTTTCCACCCACTGCTCACTCTCACTCAAAGCTTTGCTGCTGTCTTAGGTTCTCACCGGGGAGTTAGGCCGAAGGGTAAAGAGCATCAGTAAAGTTAACCTGGAACTTTTCCAGTCTAAGTCAACACAGGCTCTGTGCATGCTAGCTAAGTCATGCCCGTGAAATGCCCTAAGATAGCTTGTCTGCACTGCAGACGGTTTCCTAACTGTCTGTATACTCTCCAGCTGGCAGGTCATCTACTGCCCCTGTGCAGTGGCTCTTCACTAACCAGCTCCCAAACTGTCACCCAAAAGCCTGAATGACAGAGAGCAAGCATGCTGCAAAGTCTTCTAAAGGACAGCTAACTAGGCAGCTTGGGGACACTGCCCAGATTTAACCTGAGTTCTTGCAGGTTACATTCATGACCTTGAGCAGGGTCCCAGACCTGTCCTCATTTGAAAATAACACTACCTGCTTCACTGGGATCAGGCAAAAAAGGCTTAAGAAAGTGAACATGAGCCAGGAGGTGGTGGCACACAACTTTAATCCCAGCACTGGGGAGGCAGAGGCAGAAGCAGGCAGATCTCTTTGAGTGTGAGGCCAGCCTGGTCTACAAAGCTACACAAAGAAACCCTGTCCCAAAAAGTTAAAAAAAAAAAAAAAAAAAAAAATGGACACGGAGCTGGAGATGGCTCTGTGGTTACAAGTGCTTCTGCTCTGAGAGGACCCTGGTTTGATTCCAGTTCCAGGGGATCTGACCTCTGAGAGTACCAAGAACACAGGTTAACACAGACATCCATGCAACCAAAAACACAAACATATAAAATAAAAAGTGCCTTTACCTGAACATATAGAAAACACTTCCAGTTGTGCCTAGAGCAGAACACGTGCGTGGGGAACGGCGGTTCTCATCATCTGTGGTCAGAGCCAGCATCTCTTAGCAGCACTCTCTCCTTCTATAACCAAAACTCTCCCCTAACATTAAGATGCTATTTTCCCTTTTCACTCTTCTCGCAGATCTATACTGTGATGATGTCATTGTTTTTATGGCTGATGGGATACACACTGTGTTCTAAAATTTATTTTGACGTTTTTATGCCAAAGCAATTCGTGTGTGTGTGTGTGTGTGTGTACATACGCACGTACGTATGCACGCACGCACCCCATTGAGATCCACATTATTTTTAGGTTAGAGGAATTCTGATGTCTAAGTTTTATTTTTATTTATCTATTGATAGGCTCTGGCTATGCAGCTCAGGGGCCACTTCTAGATGACTTCTGGTTATTACCATACACTCTGTCTCTCTCTAAGAAATATTCAAAGTCAACTGTATACTAAAACCTGGGTAGAGGGTTAGTGAACTCTGAAGGACCCACATGCACTAGTGTGACTGAGGGCAGGCCCGCCTAGCAGAAGCATCGCTGGAGCTTGTTGGACTGAGCAATCCGCACTGAGGAGAGGCCCACGTGTGGGCAGGTGCACCTGCCTAAAAGCCAGCCTAGGCTGCTCATTCACGCTTCCCCCACTTCCTCCAACACCCTGATGACTGTGATGGTTATACCCATTTTAAACATAGCTTTCTTTCTTTTTCCTTTTTATTTTACATATCGATCCCAGTTCCCTCTCCTTCCCCCCCTTAAACATAGTTTTAAACTTCTCCTGAGCAGCAGGCCTGCCATAATCATTACAACTGCTGCTATACTCTTGAACTCCTCCCCCAGAGTGTCCATGCAGGCAGCACACAAAACCCAAGCTGTCCGTCCACACTGATCAACACGCTTAACCTAAAGTTACTAAAACTTAACTACAACTTAGTTACTACAGGCCAAGACCTCCAGGTGTGTCCAGTGTCACTCCGAGCGTGCTCCTGAGGCCTAGAAGGTAACTCAGAGCAGTGGCAAACAGGTGACTTCCCCTGGATGTGATATCCTCAGCTCTCACCCAACCTGTCCTGGAAAGCTCTGTGGTCAGGAATGCCCATTTCGGATAGGATACAGCTAAAGCTAGATTTGTCCTGGCCCTCTACACATGTACTTTGCCTACAAGCCTGGTGATGGAAGCTGCCAGAATAGTAAACTGCAATATGGTACCTTATGACTAATCTGATCCTAGTATTAGGATACTCGTGGGGGTTTGTCCTGGAGTAACTCTTCATTGTGCTTTCAAGGAAGCTTAGCTTGGGCAATAAACGACTGCCAACCAAGAGTAAAGAAAGGTTGGCATGAGGGGCAGGCAAGGGGTCCACAGCTCTAGCACCATGACACAGCTGAAGATGGAGACAGTTCAGCAGCAGAGTGCTTACTTAGTTTGCACAAAGCCCTGAGCTCAATTCTCAGCACCACAAAAAAGAGAAAGAAAACCAATGGAGACTCCTTCATGATGAGCCAGAAGGTGTAAACAAACGCTGGTCCTCATGTGTGCCAAGAAGCTGCACAGGCGGCTCTCTTGCTACCCTTGTGAATTGGGGAGCGCTGCCAGGCTGGCTGTAGACAACTGGAAGGCAGGACAGACAGGCTGTATACTCAGGCAGGGAAAGGCTGGCCTGACAGTGTGAGCAGTCACCTGCAGATCACCCTGAAGCTGTCTGGGCTGGAGGAGACCCAGGAGATGTCACTCTAACCTAAGAAGGAACAAGCCAAGGCTCTGGGGAAAAACTGAGCAAGCAGCCAGGCCTGTAGGACCAACTACTCCAGAAACTGAGCAAGCACTGGGGCGGATTCTACAGTCAGCCCAAGACCAGCCTGGGCAACTTAGTAAGCCCAGTGTGAGAACCGAAAGTAGAGTGTGCAGTGGGAGGCCAGGCCCCTAACACTCACACCAGCGAGGCCAGGCCAGGCCCCTAACACTCACACTGGCGAGGCCAGGCCAGGCCCCTAACACTCACACTGGCGAGGCCAGGGCGCATCCCAGGTACACAAGGAAGGGAAGTAACAAAAGCGAGCACAGAACAAACACAAAGGACAGCTCAATAAGACACTGACAGCAAAGGGGGAGATCCGAGGTCAAGGGGACTCTACAATGGCGGTGGCACTCTGACCGCCACAAGTTACGAGCTTTAGCACTGACAGTGCGCTGCCGTGTGGCTGTGCCTAACTCAGAAGTGGCTCCCAAGGAAGCATTTTCATACACACAGATGAAGCCAGATGGCAGAGTGACAACAGCTGCTGACTCACGGTGGCTGGCAATTAGTAATCAGTGGTCTAGTCTTTCAGCTCTTCTGAATGTCTGATGTTTTCCTACTAAAAAGCTGGGAAGGGGAGGGCAGTCATATCACAGGACTTCACACCCAAGAATGAGGTGCTAGGTGGCTTGACAGGGCTTTTCAGCAGGAAACTAGGAAGGTGACACAGATATGGCACTCATCCAGGGGCAGGTACCAACAAATGCACTCAAAACCAGGGGTGGGGGTGGGGGTGGTGAGCAGGGGAGGGCTGGGGAGGGGAGGAGACAGGAGAGGGGAGGAAGCGAGGAGGTGGTGAGGAGATTGAGGAGGGCTGAGGGGAAGAAAAGAAAAAGAAAACTTTGTAACAGTCAGATACAATGAGAGCATACATGTCTCCAAGGGCATGGTCAGGGGGCTGCTGGGATGGTTCAAGGGGTAAAGGTGCTTGCTGCCAAGCCTGACAACCTTGAGTTTGATCCCTGGGACACACGTGCTAGGAGAAGAGAACCAATCCTCCTGTTGTCCTCTGACCTCCAAATGTGCTCCACAGCACACTTGTGCACACACACATATAAACACAAAATAAATGTTAAAAATGAGAGAGAGCTGAGCTGAGCACATTAAATAACATCAGCAGGCTTAAATAAAAGAAGACAACGACCAAGACAGCAAATGTGTGACCAGGAATTCCCTGGTCACCTATGATCTCTGGGAAGCCATCACATCCAGGTGATAGGTCAGATGGAAGGCCCAAGGTGGAGGTCATGAGAAATGGGAGAGACAACCAACTCCACCAGCTCAGGACTGGGATGCCCCAGAGCAAGGGGACAGGGTTTCTTCCCTGGCTAGAAGATGATGTCATCAACCTTCAGGGCCCTCCAAGTCCCTTAAGTCATTAAAACAGAGGCAGACAAATAGGAGATGCCCAGCACTACATATGCCAAGCCTGATGCTCTAGCAGAGAGCATACTTGTGTGCTGTAAAATTCCCACCTGGCCTTCAGAGGCCAGCAGGCTGTTACAGCAACCCTGACATCCCAACAGCGGCTCTCACAAAAGGCTCAGAAATGAGACAGACAGAAACTGCCAGAGCCCAAGCTCTTGCTGCAGTATGCAAATGAAGGACACTTTCTTTGAGGGAGCCCGCAGGAAATCTGTCAGTGCTAGCTGTGTTTTCATCTTTCTGGGCTGGTTGGGTAGGGCTGGCTGGCTCTCCCCAACCCCCAAGCATGACTCAGTATCTTAATTTAAAAAAAAAAAAAAAACTTTAAATTGCCATAGTCAGACTGTTCCCAGATGTGGCCATGTTATCAGGTTGAACCAAAAATGACACAGCAAGCGTTTCAGTCCCTTGACCCAGCTGTAGGCTAGCAAATGCTGCTGCTGCTAAAGTCTTTTAAAACAGGCAAAACCCAGAAAATGCCCAATCATATATATATATATCACCAGCCAGATTTAACCCCTGAATGGTAGTCATTCCATAGTCACTGCTGACTGGGTCCTCGTGAGGGTGCAGCATTTGACTACTGTGTGTGAGGGGCCAGATGGAAGGCCAAAGGTTAAATCATGGAGACTTGCTTTGAACTATCCTCCCTGGAAGAACACTGCACACATTTGTCTAGGACTCTGGGCAACCTGGACACATGTGACCACGGCTTCAGTCAACACAGTCACCCTGAGATGAAGGGCAAAACTGGGCTACAAAAAAATCCAACAAGCAGCTGGCTCTTCCCTGCTGTCTCCTAACGGACCCCTGGGGCTGGCTCCAGGATACTGCAGCAGGCAAGTCCTGTCCCCCAACCCCACCAGTAGGCAGAGCCTGAGGAAGCTCAGTCTAAAGTACCAAGCACCTATGGAGAACATGCAGACAGTGCCTCCCTCAGCTGGAAAGCTTTCTAACTCTTCCTAAGTGCTGTCTTCCCCCATCTTAGATTGTCAACCTCACCCAAGAACAAGCTAGTCACAGGCAAGGACCTTCTATGGACCAACAGGAGATCTGACCATACTGTCCTGGGAGAACCCACAGCAATCACCCTGACTCTGCTGAGGGGACCACCAGGGGCAGCAGCCCCAGGTCATGTGCCCATGTCATTCATGTTACACATGATTAACTACACTCCTTTTTTTAAAATGTGGGCCCTGAGGATTTCCAGGGGATTCCATGAGGCCCAGTGGTATGTAAAACAGTAAAGACAGTTCTTGGCTAAACAGGAAAATGGAAAAGAAAAAAAAACAAGGTTTAGTACCATGCAGTGGTGGCATTTATTCCCAGCACTGGGGAGGCAGAGGCAAGTGAATCTCTGAGTTTGAGGCCAGCCTGGTCTACAGAGGTAGTTCCAGGACAGCCAGGGATACACAGAAAAGCTCTGTCTTGAATGCCCCCCCCCCCCCAGCAAGGACATCAGTGAATCAGGGAAGACACAGACATACTTTCCGTGTTCTAAAAGGGGACACAGGGCAGGGGGAAGGTAAGTGACTGAGGTGGACTTCAGCCTCTCCAAGGAGCCCTCCCTGACCCATGAGACAGCATCCCAGAAGCAGGATGACAGTGGCAGTGGCAACAGAGAGGACCACTCAGGTTGGAGTGCCACTGCTGATGGGACATGCAGATGCCAACTCTGGAAGGCTCTCCCTTCTGCTTGCTCCAGGGGGTGGAAGGTGGCACTCAGTGCTGGGCTAAGTCAGGCTAGTACTAGAGTTCCCCTGAAATACTGAGTATTTTTCATGGTTCTGAGGATCACTGAGGTTAGGGAAGGAACAGTGTGCTCACAGCATATCCGCTGCTCCCCACCCAACGCACACACCTCCATGTTCACCTAGGGCCACCCCACCTCACTAAGGCTTTCCATATTCAGCAACTGGATGGTTGTGCCAATACCAGTCTGTAGTTCCTATATGTACAGCAAGGATGGATGAATCCTGAACCTTTATGGTCTTCGGTAAGAAAAAATGGCATTCCCTTTAGCCTGTCCCAGATCCCTCCACTTAGGGAGTGTGATGCTGCTGCGAGCACTGTGTAAAGCAGAGCCCCTGGTCTACAAATGATAGGCCTGAGCTGTGATCCTAGGAGAAAAACATCATTCTGACCCTAGGGATTCATCCTTACCACCTATCTTGTGGGAATTTCAAAAGATATTCCAGCCAAGTTGGAGCATTTGGGAGGCAGAGTCAAGTGGATCACAGTAAGTTGGACACCAGTCTGGTCTACACACTTACACACTGAGTTTCAGGCTATCCAGGGTTACGTGGTGAAACTATGCCTCCAAAACCACTGCTACTGAAATGTGGATGCCCTCCAGCTTTGGGGAGCCATTCAGTCAGCTGTGGACCTACAGATTTGCTGTCTGCTCCTGGAGAGGCAGGCAGGTGCTACTCAAGCCTTATAAATTTCTTTCCCCCACTCCTCGGTTTTTTGGACAAGGTTTCTCTGTGTATGAGATTTCATGAGCACTAACGGAAAGGAAAGGGCTTCCAAAGCCAACCCCAACATCATAAGTTTCATGAGTACGCTAGAAAAGGCTCCCAATGTCACATTTATCACCATCACTCATGACACACCATGCCACTGAAACAAGCCTTCCAAGGTCACCCTGTGACCCAGGGAGGTGACATTCATCTGGAGAATCTGAGCATCACAATAGCGTCTGCGTGATCAGGTGGATGCCCCGGGCTCCAGCAAGGCTGTGCTTTCTGACTGCCCCAGTCACCTCACCTTCTACTACTGAAGAGATGAGGCAATGACTTAGCCAAGGTCAATCAGAGCAGCTGCTAGCCAGAGCAGCACCAAGGGTTTTGACCTCCAATTGCAATACAAACACACATCCCTCATCTGGTCAAAGTGCCCTTGAGTCAAGCAATTACCACACAGAGACACAATTGTGGCCTCAAGGCCAAGGAGTTAGGGGGGGGAAAAAAAAAATCAAGGGACAACTTAAGAGTCTCCAAGCTGTGATCCTATCTGAACAGAGTGCAATGTAGAATCACTCAGTCCTGCATCTCACTTTAGCCTTACATAACTCCTTCCTATTACATCACTAAGAACAATCCCTTTTAATGGCCACACCTGGACAAGTGAGACAGACTTCTTGGGCTATGATGCTACACCTAAATAGCTTTCCTCCTGGAAACGCTGGCCTGAGTAGGAACCAAAAATAAACTGCAAAGCCAATTCCAGAGGGACCTGTCATCAGGGCACTTCACACACCCTACACACAGCCTCACAAAAGCAGTGTAATAGCAAACAGCTTGAATGCAGACACCCTGTCTCAAATCTGGGAGACACTCAGTGTCTCAGAACTTAAAAGGTGGGAAGGCAACTGTGGGGTGTGGTGGCACACCCCTGCCTGCTCATTGGCACTTGGGAGAGGGAGGCAGAAGGGTCAGGAGCGCAAAGCCGTCATCTTCTGCTACAAGGTGAGTGTGAGGGCAGCATGGGTGACAAGAGACACTATTAAGGGAAGAAAGGAGGGGTGGATGGGGGAGAGGGGGGAGAAGAGAGACAAAGCACCACCAGAAGGGAGCAGTCAGGCTCTTCCCTCATAGGACTGCTCTGTCCCAGCACACAGGTGGCCCAAGGAAGCCCACCTGTCTGGGCAGGGCAGGGCAGGGCTCAGGCCATTTCAGAATGGTAGTCAAAGGGTGAGCTGGGGCAAGGGCTGGCCTCCACAGACAATAGGTGACCACCAGGCTGCTCAGGGACTGGGGAGAAGAGAGCCTGCCTGCCTGGGAGAGTTCTTTTTCAGGGCGGGGAAGTGGGGGGCTTTTTTTTTTTTTTTTTTTTTTGAAACTGGGTCTCTGTGTAGCTCAGGCTGTTGTGAACCGAGCTGGCCTGGAGTTCGGATGATTAAAAGTGCACAAGGATAAGAGTGCGAGACTAAAGGTGCGCACCTCCATCTCTGGCTGTTCCTTAGGTTCTAAAGAAGCTTCATCCTGGCTGCTAGGAGCTTCAGGAACACAACCATAAATTTATGCAGAGGGGACAGGAAGGTAGTAGGGCTTGCTGCCTATCTCTTCATCTTTCTTTTTAAATACAGTCACTAAAAGCTTACGTTTAGAGAAAAGTTATTATGACTGGAAAGATGGCCCAGCAATTAAAGAGTGCGTGCTGTTCTCCCAGGACCCAAGTTCAGTTCCCAGCACCTATGTTCACATAACCCTACACACAGACTTGTATACCCACACATATAATTAAAAATAAAAACACATCTTTTTAAAGAGAGGGAGGTATAAGCCAGGCATGGCAGTACACTAAAATTCCAGCTATTCAGGGAGCCTGAGGCAGGAGGATGCTAAGTTTCAGGTCAGCATAGCAACAATAAAGTGTCTCTGGGCCTGGGTGACAGGGAAACCCAGAGAAGGGACACAGTATTAAGTCTCATTCACATTCTCCAACTGGACATGTAAATTATAAAAATACTCTAGGGTATAAGGAACACTCCAGACACAGTTAAAACTATTCCAATAACTCCCCCTCCCCCAAAAAAAGGCAGGCAGTGGCGGTGCACACCTTTAAACCCAGCATTCAGGAGACAGAGGCAGCTGGATCCTTTCAGTCCCAACTTTCTTTTGGTCACAGTATTTGTCATGGCAACAGAAGCAAAGACATTACAGGGTGAGGAGGCACACACCTTTAATCCCAGCACTTGGGAGGTGGAGGCAGCCTGGTGTATAGGAGGAATTCCAGGACAGCCAGAACTACATAGAGAAACTTGTCTCAGAAAACCAACCAACCTACAACAACAACAACAAAAAACCCAAAAAACAAACAAAAAACTGGGTGTGGTGGTGTATGTGTTTAACCCCAGTACCTGAGAGGCAGAGTCAGGCATGTCTACATAGTGAGTTCTAGGACAACCATGGCTAGAAAGAAATCCAGCCATTTTATTCTGCCAATAACATAACCAGATTCATGATGAGCAGAAATCAAGACACTAACCACTCAAACCCTTCTTTTGGGCAGGCACCCTGATATTAAGATAAGTGAGTCAGGGGAGGGGAGGACAAGTCCCTAAACAAAGTGCAGCAAGATGTCAGGAACCACCTCTGTCATCTGTGTCTGTAGCTCATGATGACAGACAGTTGCTACCTATGAAAAAACACACCCTCCCCAAAACATCTGCTCTCAAGTCCTTGGCGACAGAATGGGGTCTTGCCTGTCACTGCAGTGAGTGGACACTCACGGACCGCCATTAGAAGCTACAAAAGCTGCAATAGTAAGTAATACCACCACAACCACTAGATGGGACCCAGTGCACTCAAACCAAGTTACAGTCTTCATAACCTACCCAAACAGCTGCCTTTTAAAGTTGTTTTGTATGTAACTCCAAAGCATGCTTTTCATGTCAAATTTTATTACACGCGTTTGGGGAGGCAGAGGGAAACAAAGTTAACCACCAAGATCCTGATGAATAGAAACTGAAGAAAGGAAGGAAGGAAGGAAGGAAGGAAGGAAGGAAGGAAGGAAGGAAGGAAGAAAAAGAAAGAAAGACAGACCTAAACTCCGGCAGTGGCAGTGCCCAGTGGCAGAGCTAGGCTGAGCGCTCTGAGCCAGGGCTGGAGTCACAAAGTTCTGGACAAGCTGGGTGATGGATGGAAGGCATTTTCTGAACCTCTTAGAAGACCACTGGCAGCAGAGCAGTGGCAGCCCCGCCCTTAATCCCAGCACTGGGATCTGTGAGTTCTAGGACAGCCAGGGTTACATAGAGAAACCCTGTGCCCCAAAAAACAAAAGAAAACAAAACAAAGAGAAAGCCACTGGCAACACAATGCAGACACACAGAATGAGAGCAGCTAACCATTTTTAACAGGCACTCTCTTCAAAATGGATTCTTTTCCAAATACTTTTGCTTTCGAATTGCTAGTTTTCTTAAAAAGCAGAGAAGCTTAGTTTTTCTGAGAAGCTGAGGTGTTTGTGGAGTTTGCCTGTGGACACACACTCGTTAATGAAAGATGCTGGTATCCGCAATCACCCCTGCTCAAGAACTAGAATTCAGGAGTGGGCTTCCCCTCTCTGGTCTCCTGTAATTCTCCATCCACAGGAAGTCCCTTCTTAGTAGGGCATGAAGCCATATTCTTCTGTCTTTTTCTCCCAATATGAAAACCCACAACTTTTTGTTTGTTTTTTGAGACAGGGTCTCATTATGTAGTTCCCGCTCTCCTGCAAGTCACTCTGTAGACCAAGCTGGCCTCTGACTCAGAGATCCTCCTGCCTCAGCCTCCTGAGTGCCAGGATTAAAGGTGTGCTACCACACCCGGCTCTAGATTCTGAAGAGCCTCCTACGATGGATTTGGTGGTATGGCTCCCTTTAATACTCCTTACTGGAGAGGCTGAGGTGGGAATATCGCAATGTCCAGGCCAACCTGGACAACTTGGCATAATTTACTCTCAGAATAAAGTTGAGGATGTAACTCCGTGGAAAAGCACTGGTCTAGTATCAAGTCTCTGGGTTCAACCCTTAGCACTGCAAAAATTAATGAATCAATTAACAGCATCCCCCAAAAACCAGATCTCTCACCTTCCAGGGGCCTAAAACAAGGCCGGCCTGATTCCTGCTTAGAATTGTTTCTTTCCTGGGCAGGGGGTGGGGGGTTGGAGATAAAGATAGGTGTTTCAGAGACTCACTGACAGAAACTACCCAGGAAAGCAGGCCTGCAGACCAACCTCGGTTTAAGGTTTGTGATGACAGACCTCTTCGGTAGACTTGTGCCATTCACTAACCTCATCCCAACTCTGGGAGAGTGTGGTATTTGCCTAACAGCTCTAGGTTAAGAAAAACCCGGCTGCTTTTCCCACTGGCCCCTCCTCTACCCACGGCTGCACAGGGTACCCCACCCCAAGAAGTGCAAAGGACACCCAACCAAGCGCAGCTGCCACCATTTCCCCCAGGACTATTAATATCATGGATCTGGACCGCTCCTCATTTTCCTCACGAAGTTCTTCCCAGCAATTCAAAGGAGGCAGCGGGGTTCAAACAAAAAAAGGACGCCGGGGCCGATTCCCCACCAAGCATTCCGTCAGCATCTGCTCAACTTCTTGGGTTTCCACCTCGATCTTTGTTTTGGGATGCCCACAGCCGAGCAAGCCCTCCCCGGCACGCACGGTCTCCCCTTGGAAGCACAATGCAGCATGGAGCTCTTTTTTTTTTTGGGGGGGGGGAGAGCGGGAGGGTGTCGGCAAAACGCCGCACCAGTGTAATGCCGAACACGCCTCAGAGCCTGAGGTCCCCACGGGCGTCCTCGCGCGTGCATCGCCGAGGCCCACAGCACAGGCGAGCATCGCTCGCAAGGCCCCTCCCCTCGCCCCGAGCCGGGAGCCGGGAGCCCCGCCGGGCTGGCGTGCGCGCCCAGGCCGGTGCGCACGATGACGGTGCACCGAGCGCTGAGGCGGCGCTCCCCCGCCTGCCCTCCCGGCCGCCCCGGCCCGCCTCACCTTGGTCTCCTTTACGTGCTGCTTGACGCCCTCCGGGTACCACTGGACGCGCACGTAGCCGCGCCGCAGCGGGCTGGCCCGGCCCTCCTCGTGGCCCGCGCCCCCGGCCTCGGAGCAGCCCGAGCTGCCGCGGCCGTCCTCCTCGCCCTCCGAGTCCGAGTCCTCGCCGTGGATGAGGCGCACCAGCCCGAAGTGCACCGAGCCGCGGTAACGGCCCGATACCAGGTCGTGAGAGAAGAGCAGGCGTTGCGAGCCTGCCTCGGGGCCGGATTCGGAGGACGGCCCTGAGGCCGAGTCCGTGGCGGGCGCGGGCGGCGGGGCGGCGGCGGCGGGGGCTGCGGCCGGGGTCGGGGCGGCGGCGGCCGGGGCCTGGGCGGGAGCGGGCGCGGGAGAGGGAGAGGGCGCGGGCGCGGGCGCTGCGGGATCCGCCATAACTGCTCTGCGCGAGTCTCGGGCGGCGGCGGCGGCGGCGGCGGCTGCTACAGCGGCGGCGGCAGCTTAAGCGCGGGGAGGCGGGGCCGGCGGCGCGGGGGCGGGGCCAAGCGCGCTGACGTGGCCCTGCGTGCTGCCGTCGTTAGGGCGCAGGGATGCTGTTGCTAGGAGCCGCTGCCCGGTCGCTAGGGGACGCTGAAGATGCTTGGGGCGGGGGCGGAAGGGCTGCCGCGGGGCGTGGCAGGGAGGCAGGGAGTTAAGGGGCAGGATCGGGGCGGAAGGAAGGGCAGTGGTCGCAGAGTAGATGGAGGAGGTTGCACACCTGGCTGACTACTTTTTTTTAAATAAAATGAAGCTTTAGCCGGGCGGTGGTGGCTCACGCCTTTAATCCCAGCTCTTGGAGACAGAGGCAGGCAGATCTCCCTGGTCTACCGAGTGAATTTCAAGACAGCCAGGGCTACAAAGAGAAACCCTGTCTTGAAAAAAAAAATGAAAAACTTAAATTGTTATGACTATATGTGTGTATATGATAGGTATTCCACAAGTGACGTGGAGGTCAGAGTTGTTTCTTTTCATTTTTATGTGGGGTTCTGGGGGTTGAACTCAGGTCACCGGGCTTGTGTGGCAAATGCTTTGCCTACTGAGCCATCTCATCAATCCCCCAACTTTTTTTTTTGTTTTCCTATAATAGTTTTGTTTTGTTTTTGAGACAGTGTCTTACTACTAGCTAGCCTGGAATTTACTGTGTAAATCCGGCTGGGCTCAAACTGAGAGATCTACCTGACTCTGCCTTCCAAGTGAGTCCTGGGATTAAAGGTGTGTGTCTCCACTCCTAGTCAGTCAACAAGTTCTAACAAGCTTCTTTGGCGGTCCAGTCAGGCTGACACCTTCTTTGTCCTCTAGGTGCCCATGTTATCGTAGCACACTTGTGCCCATACCCATCATATACGTACATATAATCACAGGTAGTATTTTTTTAAAAAGTTATCGGCTAGGTGTGTTGGTGCATACCTTTAACTTGTGCCTTAGGGGACAGTGTCTTTGGGCACATAAAACAAATACTCATTAAATAGCTGCAAAACAACTCTAAGGTAGCGTGTAAGCAAGGCTGTAATGGATAGGTGTAGAGTCCCAAGCAGAACTTGGAAGGTCATGACCCTTTGGGGATTTATTGGTCTAGAAGTTGTGATGGAGAGAGAGAGACAAGGTCAGCAATCAGAAGTACTAGTGGTTTGTCTTTAAACCCCTCTTGGGGGACTGGAGGGATGGCTCAGTGGTTAAGAGCACTGACTGACTGTTCTTCCAGAGGACCCAGGTTCAATTCCCAGTACCCACATGGCAGCTCACAACTGTATGTAACTCCAGTTCCAGGGGATCTGGCACCCATGGTCAAAGCACCATTGCCACATAAAATAAAGATTAAATAAAAACAAAACCCCTCTTGCTGAATCTGGAGCTCAGACAGGTCTCCTAGGCACAGCTCAAGGGTAGCTGGGAGTGATTAAGAGTAAGAACCACACAGATCTCTGACTTCTAGCCAAGCCTGGTCTACCTAGTTAGTTCTAGGACAGCCAGAGACACATAGTAAGACCCTGTCTTGAAAACAAAACAGGCCAGGTGTTGGTGTCACACGCCTTTAATCCCAGCATTTGGGAAGCAGAGGCAGAGGCTGGTGGATCTCTGTGAGTTCAAGACCAGTATGGTCTACAGCTAGAGTTCCAGGACAGCTAGGGCTACCCAGAGAAACCCTGTCTCGAAAAACCAACCAAAACAAAACAACCCCCCCCCAAAAAAAAAAAAACAAGCAACAAGCAACTGAGTTTCTTTCTTTCTTTCTTTCTGAAACTGTTATTTTGGGGAGAAGGACCACGAGAGAGGACCTCAAAGGACAACCTGCAGAAACAATTCTCTCCCTCCACCAGCTGGGTCCTGGGGTTCTAACTCAGCTCATCAGGCTTGACAGAAAATGCCTTTACCCTATGAGCCTTCTTCCAGCCCTTTTTGTTTGTTTTGTTTTTTGAGACAGGGTTTCTCTGTGTAGCTTTGGAGCCTATTCTGGAATTTTCTCTGTGGATCAGGGTGGCCTCAAACTCACAGAGATCTGCTTGCGTCAGCCTCCTGAGTGCTGGGACTAAAGGTGTGCACCACCACTGCCCAGCTCCTAGCCCTTTTCTTAATTAAAACTTTTTTTACTAGCCAGGCATTGGTGGTTCACGACATTAGTCCCAGCACTCAGGGGGCAAGGGCAGAGGCAGGTGGATCTCTGTGAGTTCGAGGCCAGCCTGATCTACAGATTGAGTTACAGGACAAGGCTCCAAAGCTACACAGAGAAACCTTGTCTTAGAAAAAAACAAAAAACAAAACAAAAAAGCCTTTTATTACCTTTGTTCTTTATGTGGTGTGTGTGTGATTTGTGTAAGTGTGTGAGTGTGGGCCGAGGCATGCCACAGCCCCCTGTAGGAGTCAGAGGAGAACTTGAAGGACTGAAGGTCAGTTTGCTTCTCTTCACCTTAGTCTTCTTGTGTGCACAATAGTATTGAGAATAGCAATGCCTGCATCGATACAGGGCTGAGATTAAATGATGTAAAACTGTGCCTAGCATATAGCTCTCTCAGTAACATTTAATCATTACTGTAATAATTCAAACCCCCCTGCCTAGACTAGACTACAGACTGGCAGAACTGTTATTCAGCCACCCTATGGTTGGCTCCTTATTACCATTGTAAAATATAAATAGTAACTCTATTAATTTGGTGTGTCACCTTAGTAAGGCCCTAAAGATTTAGACCTGTTCTCAGATGAAGGATTGTTAATGGGCTGTTTAAAGGAAATTAAGAATACTCAAGATCTGCCCCTAACCTTGCTCAGTCAAAAGCATTTTCCACACATTTCCTCTCAAGATAGTCAATGAGAATTAGTCAGGTAGTTTGTTATTACAGAATTTAGGCTCTTCAGGAGGGGAAAAGGGCAGAACCCTGTGCTTTGAGTAATTTTCCAGATATTGGGGATATGGAGGAACTACACTCAGGGAAAGACTAACATGCACGAGGTTGGAGAGATGGCTGAGCAGTTACAGGCACTGGATGCTTTTCCAGAGGACCCAGGCTCATTCCCAGCAAGCAGTTTGGGGGATCTAGTGCTGTCATCCGGCCTCCCCCAGCACTGCATACATGTAGTTCACAGACACACTAACAGGCAAAACACCCGTACACATAAAATATAATTGAAATTTACACCTGGCATGGTGGAAAACACCTTTAATCCTAGCACTCAGGAGGCTGAACCAAGGCAGATGTCTTTGAGTTTGAGGCCAGTCTGGTGCACAAATCAAGTTCCAGATCCTATCTCAAAGAACAAATAAAAATAAGCTGGGCAGGGGTGGTGCACGCCTTTAGTTCCAGCATTCGGGAGGCAGAGAAAGGCAGATCTCTGTGATTCAGAGACCAGCCTGGGCTACAGATTGCGTTCTAGGACAGGCTTCAAAGCTACAGAGAAACCCCGTCTAGAAAGAAAGAATTCAAGTGAAGGGGCTAGAGGGATGGCTCAGTGAGATCGCTCAGTGGGTAAAGTGCTTGCCAGACAAGTGTGAGGACCAGAGTTTGGATCCCCAACACTGGTGGCAATGTTGGACAGCAGAGTCGACCTACCTGTAATTCCGTGCTCAGGGGGTAGAGAGAGGGCATGGCTGGAGCAAGCCCACTGCTAGACTAGCTAAATCAGTGTGCCTGGGATTGACGAGAGTTCTTTTATGTTCACTTGTCACAAACAAAAGTCATCTAAGAGGAAAGAACCTCGGTTTAAAAATGCCTTCATAAGATTGGGACGTGGGCAAGCCTGTAGGGCATTTTCTGTTAGTAATCAATGGAGGAGGGCCCAGCCCACAGTGGACAGTGCCATCCCTGGGTTGGTGGTCCTGGGCTGCTGGAATCCAGTTGCAGAGAGAGAGGAGTGATAAGAAAAGGGGTCAAGACCAGGCTACAGAAACCCACAGAGACAGCTGACCTGAACAAGCTCATGGACCCCCCAGACTGATAACTGGGAAACCAGCATTGGACCAACTCAGACCCCCTGAACGTGGGTCTCAGTTAGAAGGCCTGGGCAGTCTAAGGGACCTCTGACAGTGGAACCAGGATGTATCCCTGGTGCAGAAAAGGACTTTGGGAGCACATTCCCCATGGAGGAATTCCCCCTAGAGGCAGGAGGGAAGGTCTAGTCCCTACTCCAAATGACTTGACAGATTTAGATGACCCCTCCTGGAAGGCACCAC
This sequence comes from Phodopus roborovskii, assembly GCF_943737965.1. Taxonomy (NCBI): domain Eukaryota; kingdom Metazoa; phylum Chordata; class Mammalia; order Rodentia; family Cricetidae; genus Phodopus; species Phodopus roborovskii. The sequence goes on from NW_026125052.1 coordinate 30,473,982, forward strand.
CCTCCCTGTGGAGTCGGGGAGGGAGATGAGATGGGGGGCATGGGAGGGAGGGAGAGGGAATTGGAATCAGTAAAAGAAGAAGAGGAGAAGGAGGAGGAGGAAGCACACTGCAAAAGCCATGGGAGCAGACCAGGAAGACACCCACGGCCTCTGCAACATCTCCTGCCTCTAGGTTCCTCCCTGATTGAGTTCCTTTCCTGACACCCTTCCATGATGCACAGGGATATGAAGTGTAAGTCAAATAAACTCTTTCCTCCCCAACTTGCTTTTGGTTATGGTGTTTCATTGCAGCGACAGTAACCCTAAGACACCCTACTTCAATACATAAGGTGAAGAACAATCCGAGAAGACACGTGACATCCCCTTCTGGCCTCCACACCCACAAGCACACAGGTTCAAGGACAGTGTGCCCACCCATATGTGGGCATGCATTTACATGGATGCATACAACACACCCCAATCCAAATGTGTTTTGCATTTTACTTCTGCTTATGCCTGTGTGCGTTGCTTTAATATGAAAGGGCAGTGCCCTTCCCTCCCTAATCATTGAGTAAAACTGCAAGAAGGAAGGGGCCCATTTATTCCACAGCTTCTGTTAATTGTGGCTAATAATAGCTCCACTCACTGCGGTGTAACTTCATGCCCAGTTCTATACTCGATGCTTTGCATAGATTACCCAGAACCTGCCAGGGTAGAGGTGAGAATGTCTGGTGTTAAATGCTGATCTCACCACCACTGGACAAAACTGAACTGTATGCCTCGTGTCCTAGTTGTGTGCTTAGTGCTGCTGCCCAGTATGGCACCTGGCAGGTTGTTAATGTGTCACCCAGGTAGATAGGAGGACATTTCTAAACCTCCCTTTGGGGAGTTTCCTCTGCTCCCACAGGCTCTTCCTGCCCTGAAGCCAGGAAGGGGAGGAGCTCTTCAGGCTGCCTATACCTACGCAGCCTCCCCCAAACCCTCACCTCCCCGCTGCGCTGCCCAGTTTGAGCTGAATTGGAGTCACTGTGGAGACTGAACCTCCGGAAGTCCCTCACCACCTTTTGGTGTCTTCCGGGGACTTCGCCAGATCCCGGGTGCTCCCAAGCCTCGGGGTGTGACTCCCTTCTGAACCCTGAACTGCAGCTACATGGTGGCTTGCAACCATCGGTAACTCTAGTTCCAGGGGATCTGACGCCCTCTTCTGACCTCTGCAGGCACTGCACACATGTGGTATACAGATTCAGGCACAATGTCCATATATATACATATATACATACATACATACATACATACATACATACATACATACATACATATACATACATACATACATACATACATATATACATATATACATATATACATATATATATATAATGAAAGTACATCTTTGAAGAGGGGAGGGGGTCCCATCAGGGGTGAAGGTAGGAGTGGGCTATACCACTGGAGGGAATGCAGCCAGGCCTACTGAATCTCTCAGGTGCTGGAGAGGTAAGGGTAACACAGTAACCATGGTTACAGAGGGGTGGCTACCATTGAGGACAGTGAAAGCATCAGAGACCGAGAAAGGCAGTGGGAGCTAAGTTAATTGATAATTGAAAGCCAAGTAGAAAATTAGAGGGTCTCCTTGGTAGCACACAAGGAAATTGATCAAAGATAGGGGCAGCGGGAAGTCCCAGGGTCAGGATCTAGCTTAATTAATTACTCCTTGGGTGTGGTAGCCCACACCTTTAATCCCAGCACTGGAGAGGCAGAGGCAGGAGCATCTCTGTGAGTCTGTAGCCAGCCAGCAAGTTTCAGGAGAGTCAGGGCTATATAGAAAGGCCCTGTCTTAACTTTGTTTTTTCTTTTACTTGCCAACCACGGTGAATGCATGGAGGAGCCTGACTAGGAAAGTGGAACACTCCAAGACACCCAGGGATATCCGGGTCACTGCACTCAAGGAAATCCTGAAGTAGAGGCTGGTAAATAGCTCAGCAGACACAGGGATCGCTCTGCAGGTGTGAGGACTGGGCATCACTTAAAATTGGGCAGGCTCAGTGACAGCCTGTTATATTGCTAGTGGAAGACAAGGCAAAGGATGCCTGGGGCAAGCCGGCCGGCCAGACTAGCTAGAGTCAGTGAGCGAGAAACCCTGCTTGGATAAATAAAAGTGGGGAGTTTTAGGAAGAGTGCTGGTGCAACTTCAATGTCGTGCACGCAGGCGTGCACACGCGCATGGACCTACCCATGCACACTGCACAAAATCTTGAAGAGCCAAGTTCTTGATCCCTTTTGTTTTGTTTTGTTTTAGAGACAGGGTCTCACTATGTAGCTCAGACTGTGACTATGTAGACGAGGCTGGCCTTGAACTCACAGAGTCCTGCCTCTGTCTCCTAAGTGCTAAGTGCTAGAACTAAAGGCGTGCGCCTCTACACCCAGCTCCAGAAGCCTTTTGGATTTGCAGAAATCTGGCTCCCTCCCTGCCTGAGCAAATATGTGTTGCCTTCCTCCAACCCCTAGATTCCATCTCTTGTCCTTTGTACAAGCCCATCCCCAGCTTTAAATCCCAGGGGAAGAAAGAGACTGCTCTGAGAGCTTAGACAGTGTCTGCAGTCCAGGAAGCTGGGCCTGAAGGATGCTGGGTAAGGAAGGTATATGAGTACTGGAGTACGTTCAGTGCATTACAGGGCATATTACCCCAACAAGGACTCCAGAAGTTGTATGACCCTACTGCTAAAGTGGCTCTCGGAAGCTTGGAGAAAGTAATCCAGAGCATCCCTTACCCATCTGGCTCCCTGGCTCAGAATTCCCACAAGAGGGTGCCTGCTACATCTGCAGCCCCTGCGCAGGCCATTACATTCGCCTAGGAAGCTGCCGGGTGGCACAAAGGTGGAGAAAATGAACTCAGAATGGTAAAGTGCAGGATCCACAAGGATGCATAAAGTAGAAGCTTCCTTGGCCCAGGGACCTGTGTCCTGCCACAGGCCTAGGCAGATATCAATTGCCCTCACAGCTCTGGGCTCTCCAATTGCTGTAGGCTTCAGGCCCAGACACGGGGTGAGACTGTAACAGCCCCCAGCCATGTCAGTGAGTCAGCACGCCTTTAGCCAAAGGCCATCCCGACCACTCTGCCTGCTGCTAGCTTTGACACTGACACCATCCCTGTCTCCAGAAAGGAGTCATCTTTTATTTTTAAGAGAGAAAGAGAGGGCACAAATGTGTTTACATGTGTACATGTGCCCAAGGTTGATGCTAAGAATCATTCTCCATCTCTTCTACATTATTTATTGAGCCAGGGTCTCTCAATCAAACTCAGAGCTTGCCAATACGGCTAGCTTTGCTAGTCAGCTTCCTCCTCAAATCCCCCGATCCCTGCCTTCTGTGGTTAGAATACAGGTGGGCTGCCATGCACACCCAACATTCACCTGGCAGGTTCAGGGGTTAAATTTCAGTCTTTGTGTTTAGGGGGCAAACACTTTTAACTGGGGAGTTAACTCCCCAGTCTTTCTGTTTAAGGTCATCAGAGCCTAGAAGCTTAGAGCTGTGGTTCTCTCCTGTAATTCCAGCACTCAGAAGACTGAAGCAGGGTGAGCCTAGCCTAGGCTTTAGTGTGGGACACGATTCTAGGCCAGCCTAGTGTCAGTGTGAGATTCTACTGCACACACACACACACACATACACACACGCACACATACACACACATATATACACACATACACATACACACACATACACACATACACACATACACACATACACACACACAATATACATACACACATATACACACACACATACACACGCGCACACACACACGTACGTGCATGGGTGCAGGGGGCATCAGGAGTGACGTTGTTAGCAGAATTTGAGATCTGCTCCTCATTCTTGGTGGCATTTGATGGTGTGGTCTGTCGTGTCCTTTGGATTCTGGAACATGTCCCACCTCATGACATCACCATTCTTCCCACTAATTAATGGCTCTCCCCTCAGCAGTGAACGACCCCAAATCCCAGACCTCAGGATACTCCCATGCCCTCCCATTCTTTCACTTAACGTGATTTCCTGGTTCACCAGAGTTGGAGCCTCCTGCATTCCAATCAGTAGCACCCAATCAGACGCACAGACAGTTTGTTTATCCACAAGAGTCCCTGCAAGGAGACATTAACTTTCTTTTTTGTTGTTGTTTTCCAAAACAGGGTTTCTCTGTCCTGGAACTTGCTCTGTAGACCAAGCTGGCCTCAAACTCAGAGATCCACCTGCCTCTGTCTCTGGAGAGCTGGGATTAAGGGCTTGTGTCACTACTGCCCGGAGACATTAACTTTCTTAAAGGCTTTCTTACGTGTGGCAGTTTTCAGGTCACAGCAAAATTGAGTAGAAAGCACTCAACTTCACCCTCCCTCCCCACAATCTCCCCCAGTACAACATCCCCTACTAGAGTGGTCCTTTTGTTATAATGCTCAAACAGGAGCACACCATCCTCCAACGCTATATTAGCTATCACTCTTGATATTACACCTTCCTTGGGTTTGGAAACAAATAGGGTGCAATTACAGTATTACATGAGTAGCCTCCTGGCCCTAGACAGCCTCTGTACTCTGGGACATCAACTTCTAAAAGGACAGATGGGGCAGGAATCTGGGCTGAGAACATAGGTCAGTGGCACATTTGCCTAGCATGCTTGAGGCCTTGTTTTCAATTCCCAGAACAGGGTGGGAGGCAGAGGAAAGGAGGGAGGAAAGGAAGGAGGGAGAGAGGAAGGCAGGAAGTGAGGATGGAGTTGTAAGAGAGAGTACAGTCCAAGGCCGTGCAGACTGGAGTGCCCCGGAGACAGGATAGCCACACCTAAGGCAGCAACCCCCATGTATTCTCAAAGGTTGGAGAAGTCAGTTGATAGTCCTATCCTATAACCCTTCCCTATAGGAACTGGGGAGGGGTCATTGGACTTAAGCATTGAGGAGCCGGTTAGGGCTGTAGGAGGTTACCAGTCCATTTCCCACTGCTATAATGGAATGCCACATGCTTCATGAGGCAATATAGTTTTGGTTGATAAAAATCCAAGATCTCAGAGCCCCACGTTCTCAGTTTCTGGAAAGGCCCCCGTGACGACGTGACATCACATTATAATGGGAGCATGTGGTGAAGAGGTATCATATGTCAAGATAGCAAGCCAGAGAGAGGTTACCAGACCCCTCTTTGTAACAACCCTCTTGATAGAAATAAGCGGGGTCCTACGAGAATTACATCAATGCTGTTTGAAAGCAGTATGCTCAATTACTTCCCGAAGGTTCGTATCCCTTAAAGGGCCCAGTCCTCTCCTCCCAACCCTGCCACACCGATGACCCAACTTCTCAGTACATCTCTTCTTGAGGAAGCCATTTCAAACACACCCAAGCCACCTGACCACAGGTTGAAGCTGGAGGATCTAGGAGACATCAAGAACAAAGACCTCAGCCGGGCATTGGTGGCGCACACCTTTAGTCCCAGCACTCGGAAGGCAGAGGCAGGTGGAACTCTGTGAGTTCAAAGCCAGCCTGCTCTACAGAGAGAGTTCCAGGATGGGCTCCAAAGCAACGCAGAGAAACCCTGTCTGGAAAAACAAAATCAAGACAAAACACCAAAAGAACAAGGACCTCAGGTTCACATGCACATTGACCCTCCCTACAAGGATGGGGCTTTTCTCTCCATCCCTTGAGCCTGGGCAGAAGGGCTACACTGTTGGAGTCAGACACAGCAGACAGGGCAGACAGAAACAAATGTCATTTCTGGAGAGGGATGATACCCCGGGGGAAGCAGGGCACAGGGTGCTGTGAGATGGCATTGTGTGGCATTCGGCTTCTCTCTGGGGGTTCTTTTTGGGGGTCCTCATTTCCCCTCCCCCGCTCTTAGCAGGCCTTCTGGCCAGTGGGGGCTGAGGCCCTGACAGACAGACAAATGATATACAACACTACCAGGCCCAGCAGGCTGTGGAGGAAGCAAAAGGGACACTGGCTCTCAGCTTCTCATACCCAGTTCCAGAATGCTAAGGTCCGTGCGTGGTCCTAGGGCTGACCCACAGGTCTTAGGTTTTTTTGTTTTTTTGTTTTTTGGTTGTTCAGGACAGGGTTTCTCTGTGTAGCCCTGGCTGTCCTGGAACTCGCTCTGTAGACCAGGCTGGCCTCACACTCACAGAGATCCATCCGTCTGCTGCCTCTGCCTCCTGAATGCTGGGATTAAAGGTGTGCACCAGTGTAGTGGATAAATAACAATCTGGGAAACCATAGGCTGATGGATGTTTATTCTGGGAGAAATCACTTACACCAGAAACATGACCGCCAGCAGGTTCCCATCCCAAGGATGCCTCCGGATGCTCTCTGTCTCTGACCAGGAAGCAAGAAGGGTCCTGGGGATCAGGGACCCCAGACATATTCCCCCCAAGTCACGCCCACACCTGTCCCCATGCCCCAATGGGCATGGTCTGTGCAACAGGTGTAGGGGTGGACATCTCACTGCACACCAGCACCACCTGGCTAGAATTTTTTCTGATTATTAATTTATTTTTTAATTGTTTTTATTTTTATAGGGGTACAGGTGTTTGCCTGCATGTGTGCGGTGCCAGAGGCGGTCAGGGGAGGGCATTGGGATCCCCCAGAACTGGAATTTCAGATGGTTGTGAGCCACCACGTAGCTTAGCTCTGGGACTCAAACCTGTGTCCTTTGGATGAGTGGCCAGTTCTAACCACTGATCCATCTCCAGTCCCTTAACTATTTTGCTTCATGTGTATGGGTGTTTTGCCTGTGTGTATGTCTGTGTGCCTCATGCATGTCTGGTGCTCACAGAGGCCGGAAGAGGGTGATGGATTCCTGTGAATCGAGGGTACAGATGGTGGTGAGCTACCGAGTAGGTGCTGGGAGTTGAACCCAGGTCTTCTGGAAGAGCGGCCGGCGCTCTTAAAGGCTGAGCCAACTCTCCAGCATCACCAGCCCCCAAATCCCAGGTGATTCCAATCTTTAGCCAGGAACAAGGACCACTGGCTTGGAGTAGGGATGTTCTGGGGTCTGCTCAGAGCCAGCACAACTCACACACCAAGTCAAAGCAGATTCGAGGCCAGCCTGGTCTACAAGAGCTAGTTCCAGGATAGCCTCCAAAGCCTCAGAGAAACCCTGTCTCAAAAAACAAAAACAAACAAACAAACAAACAAACAAAAACGGTAATAACCTATGCCCCAAATAGTGCAGGGGCTCCTGTTTGATGTTTCTCTGTGTGGCTTTGGAGCCTGTCCTGGAACTCACTCTGTAGACCAGGCTGATCTTAAACTCAGAAATCTGCCTGCCTCTACCTTCCAGAGTGCTAGGATTAAAGGAATTCACCGCCGCCACCACCAGAGACACCTCTGGAAAGAGGAAATGTCACTTGAGAAATGGCCTCCATCACATTGCCCTGTGAGCATGTCTGTGGGGCATTTATTTTCTTGATTATTGATCGCTGCGGGAGGCAGTGCCACCTCTGGACAGGTAGTCCTGGGTTGTATAAGAAAGCAAGCTGGGGCTGGAGAGACAGCTCAGGGGTTAAGAGCACTGGCTGCTCTTCCAGAGGTCCCAAGTTCAATTCACAGCAACTACATGGTGGCTCGCAGCCATCTAAAATGAGGTCTGGCGCCCTCTTCTGGCCTGCAGGCAGAACACTGTATTGTAATAAATCTTTAAAAGGAAGAAAACTAAGCATGCTATAAAGAGCAAGCCAATGAGAGGCGTCCCTGAATAGTCTCTAATTCAGTTCCTGCCGCCAGCTCTTGCCTGTGAGGTGGAATAAACCCTTTCTTCCCCAAGTTGCCTTTGATCACTATCACACTTTATCACAGCAACAGAAAGCAAACTAGAGCTGCTGCTTCTATTTAAAAGATTGTTCATGGCTTGGAGAGATGGCTCAGTGCTTAAGAACACCATATATCCATAACATACACACATGTGTACATATACATATATGTGAAGGCATACACACAGATATATTCATGCATATACATATACATATACTTACTATTGATTGCACTGCCCTTGTAGAGAGCCTGAGTTGATCCCCAGCTTCCATATCAGGAGACCCACAACCGCCCGAAGCCCCACCTCTAGGGGATCAGACACACTTCTGAATGAGTTCTTGCACACCCACGCACTCCCACACATACACACACATACACACACAGGCATGCATAATTTAAAAATAATAAATAATAATAATAATAATAAATAAAATATTGAAAAGTTTTAGTTCTTATTTGACGTTTAAATTTCACCGGGCACTTGTATTTGCCAGTGGCAGTCCTAGCAGGTGGATATGGTGGTGCCTGTAACCCCAGCACTGAGGAGGTAGATGCAGGGAGATCCAACGTTTAAGGCCAAAGTTCTTAGTACTAAACAAAGGAAGGGGATGAGGTGTGGTGGTGCCCAACTTCAATCCCAGCAGAGGCGGGCGGATCTCTGTGAGTTCCAGGCCAGACTGGTCTACAGAGTGAGTTCCAGGACAGCCATGGCTACGCAGGGAAACCCTGTACCAAAACAACACAGACAAACAAATAAATCTGGCAGTCCTACACAAAAGCTGAGGTCAGGTTAATTTTATCACGGTCTCTAGGGAGCCGGAGCTGCCAGAGGTGGGAATGGCTTGGGTACTCTGAAGGGTCTCAGGGAAATCTCATTCCACAGGGTGGCTGGAGCTAGAAAGGAACGCCCGCCCTCCCTCTTGGTATCGAGGACTTTGGTGTCTCAATTCAGGGCATCCGATCTTTGATCATTGTACACATCAATCTGAGATGCTTTCCCTCTCCTCGTCTCTCTCTCTGCCTCTGTTATAACTAAAATCGACCTTAAACTTACTATGTAGCTGATGAGGATGACGTTGGACTCCTGATCCTGCCTCCCCATTCCATACAGGTCTGTACTAGCACACCTGGTGTACTGTGCTGGGCTAGGTGAGCATTCTACCGGCTGAGCCACACCCCAGCTCAGGAGTGTGTTTTCTTCCTATTGGCCAGCAGAGAATCCAGCTATCACCTTCCTTCCCCTTCACTGGTGCAGAATGGGGTTCTCCAGTTTAGCCATATTCTCAGAGGGTCGCCGTGTGTAGAGGTGTTTTCCAGATGGTGCCTAGCCATGTGGATGGTTAGTGACAAGGGATGGAACTGTGGGCATCCACTGGTGATTGTGATTGGACACCAGGAGGCGCAATGGAGCCACCAACTAAGAAGGACACAGCTGTGGGAAACCCTGGACGTTGGCACTATGGATGCTCGGCTGGGGTCCTGAATGTGTTGCCCACCGGACCCAAGGGCTGACCCTAAGGAGGTCTTGGTCTCCTGCAGGGGAAAGATGCAAGTGGCCAGGGAGCGAGCAGTTGAGGCAACAAAAGGAGCATCAGACAGCAGAGAGAGGCCCTGAGGAAAGAGGACCCCACCGATAGCAAAGTGTGTGCGTGGTGGCCGTGGCTGTGCTGGCTCTGGTCTCCCCAAGGTTCAAGGTGGAACTGCGGCCCCACTGCAAGGATCGGGGATAACAGCAAGTGCACCCTCTGTTGGTGGCTTCAGGGAATGCACTCCTGGCTCAGCACCTTGAGCAGACAAGGAGCCTGGGTACACTGCCCTGGGGAAGACAGGGCAGAGCAGAGCCGAGGGTGGCCAAGGGAGGTGTGAGTGGGAAGGAGAGAGGTACAGCTGTGCGAGGGACAGAGATTGCAGGTGCTGAAGGTCCCAGAGGTGGGACGGTTGGAGCTGAGATGAACGGAACTCAGAGATCTTTGAGTTTAAGAGGACGTGAATATAACATAAAGATAGACAGTTGCACGAGCTAGCATTGTACCACAGAACAGTTACCTCACTTGTATTTCCAAGGTCAGTCCCTGGGCAGCCACCAGCCAGTTCCTAACACCTGGATCATGTGTTAGGCTAGACACCACCGTGCATTTCATGTTTCTGTCCTCTGTCCCCCTCGGCGTTGGTGACAGTGGCTCATCAGAGTGGCAGCTCTCTCTTTGGTTGATGGTGTTTAGGCGTTTCTGCTCTGAACGCTATGGAAACTGTTTCTGGGGACTTCCCTGCTTTCTTGGTGCCCGGACGGCTCCATGAGGTTATTGAAGAGCCTCCGTTTCCTCCTCTGTAAAATGGAGACAGTCACACTCACCCGGCAGGATATCCTGTGGGATGTAGAAAGTGCCTCCCCAGGTATGTGGCTACAAAAAGTAGCAAGCTACCTGAGCAGGAAGGACCCTCAGAGGCATGGGCAAACTGGCCTCTGAGGAACAGAAGGCTATTGCTCATGCCCAACCAGCTGGGGACAGGGCAGGGATTACAGTCAGACCCCCAGGCTTAGCCCATGCTCTCCCTATAGCCCAGGGCTTGAGACAGCTACTAGTAATTCCTTCTGCGTCCTTTGTGCCGCTGCTGACGCCTGTCCTCAGCAGGATGGGGCCAGGGCCTGACTGCCAAGTCCTGCTGGCATCATACTGCCTGGTGTAACATGGGAGTCAGGGCTGGGGGATTAGGAATCTCCCAGATCATCATCACATGCTGCCCGAGGGAGATGCCCTACAGTTGCCTTGCAGAAAGGAGTCTCAGGTTCGCCTAGTTCCTGCACCTGGTGACAGTCCCCGGGGTGACTGGCTCTGTACCGGGGACACTTGGACTCCTTACAGTTCTGGTAAGTGGACCCCATGCCTGACTCTTTGTATGTATGCGTGTGCATGTGTAATGGAGGCCAGAGGTTGACGTTGGGTGTCATTCCTCAGGAACCATCTACTTCCTCTTTTGGGATAGGGTCTCTTGCTGTTCCGAAGCTCACCAAATAGGCTAGGCTGGCTAAGGGAGCCAGTGAGCTCCAGGGTTTCACCCATCCTGTCTCATCAGTGCTAGAACTGCAGACACTGGGCAGTGGGCGCTGCCTCCGGGTTTTTCTCTTGTTTCAGGGGATTGTGCTTAGATCCTTGTGCTGGAGCTGCCTCAGCTGCCCGCCTAAAAAAGAACATTTTATGTGCACGTGTGGGTGTGTGTGAGCATGTGCAAGACAGGGGTGACCTGTAGGAGTCGGTCCTCTCTCTCTATCATGTGGGTCCCTGGGATCAAACTCAGGTTCTCAGGCTTGGTGGCAAGTCCCTTTGCCTACTGAGCCACCTCACCTTAGCTTCCCAGCCCCCTTTGAGGGCAGGGTATGGTCCTTTCAGGACCACCACTTTGTGGGGTGTCTTAGGAAAGAGGGTACCCACAGGGGCTATGGGTCTAAGCTGGGGGACAGCCTTCCCGAGTGCCCTCCATACCTGACCCTCCCCACTGGGGACTCTGCAGCCTCAGACTCTTTAACCGTCTTATCCCCATCTCCTGAGCATGACCTAGTCTGACGTCATCTGGGGAAATGGGCGATCGGCTTCACATTAATTAAAGAGCTTTTTCTCCTGGATTAAAGCCTGAAGCAACCTGAAATGGAAGGAGAGATGACTCAGAGATTAAGAGTCCATATCCCTTTCCCTGTGGACTTGAGTTCGGTTCCCGGCAGCCACACCGAGCAGCTCACAACCAGCTGTAGCTCCAGCTCCAGGCCCAATGCCTCTGGCCTCTGTGGGCTCATGCACACATGTGCACATGTCCACACGGACACACTTCCTTTAAAAGGCAAAAACTGAATATTCTCGTGGCTGTACTATCTCATACAGAAGGCTAGAAGTCTCCCTCTGGGTGAGACAAGCCACATGAATGGCGGTATCACAGGCCTGGGTGTCCGCCCACCCCTACAGATTGAGTAGAGGAGGTTGGAGGTTCATGCACCCTTGCTCTTCTGCCCCCTTGGGCATCAAGGCCGGGATACCTGGAGGGCAGTGGACAACTTCCCTATAGCTCTTCTGTTGTTTACAACGTATTTATTTTTATTTTGTGTGCATGTACACCCCTGTGAGAGTGTCAGATCTTGGAGTGACAGACAGTTGTGAGCTGCCATGTAGGTGCTGGGAATTGAACCGGGTCCTCTGGAAGAGCAGCCAGTGCTCTTATCAGCGGAGCCGTCTCTGCAGCCTGATCTCTAACTCTTGAGTGAAAGTGAGGAGATACACTAACATTCCTGGAATTTGCCTGGAGGTCCAGGCACCTGAGGATTGGCTCTGTCCCCAGAGATGCCTGACTTATTCAGGACGAATGCCAGGCCCCTCCCTTGTTTTCTCCCACAGGTGCTTAGAGACCACTTCTGAAGCTGGAGAACCCCAGGGAGGGTTCAGCAGCCAGATGCCCATGTTGAGCATACACCCCCTGAAACCTGAGGCCCTGCACCTGCCACCTGGGACCTCAGAGTTCCTAGGCTGCCAGCGGCGTCACACACTTCCTGCCAGCGAGTTCCGGTGCCTTACCCCGGAGGATGCTATCAGTGCATTTGAGATTGAGCGTGAAGGTGAGTGGCACTTGGGAAGGTACTCGAGGGTGACTATTGTCTTCCCCTGAAGATCCTGCCTTTGGGAATTAAATTTGAGACAGACAGACACAGACACAGACACACACACACAGACAGACAGATATAGACACAGACACAGACACAGACACACACACACACACACACACACACACACACACACACACGGAGGGAGGGAGGGAGAGATGTGTGCTCTCCAGCAGAGGGCAATAGTGACCCTTGGTGTACACTAGCAGTGGGCAAGCAGCATAGCAAACATTCATCCTTGCCTTCTGCCTTAGCCTTCATCTCTGTCTCCGGTACCTGCCCCCTCTACTTGGATGAGATCCGACACTTCCTGACCCTCTGTCCAGAGCTGTCATTGGGCTGGTTTGAGGAGGGTTGCCTTGTGGCCTTCATCATCGGCTCCCTTTGGGACAAGGAGAGACTTACTCAGGTGAGGGCAGGGCGAGCTCCTCAGAGGTGGATGTCTCCTTCTAAGCAGAGAGTAGATCCAATCAGCAGCAGACACTCCGGAGGCGGGAGCCCTCACCCCGTCCTCTAGAGCAGGGTTCTCAGCCTTCCTAACGCTGCAGCCCTTTCTCATGTGCTGACCCTAAAATTATTTTTTGCTGAGACTTGTAACTGTAATTTTGCTACTGTTATGGATTGTAATGTAAGCACCTGTTTTGCATTAGGTGACCCCTGTGAAAGGGTCCTTAGACCCCCCCAGAGGGGTCACAATCCACAGGTCTTGAAGGACCTTTGAAGCTTTGTCCGTAGGGCTGTAGTGGTTCACAGTGGGAGTCTGGGCTACTCCCGGTACCCGGAACACCCTTCCTTTTGGTTAGGGCTGGGTTTGCAGGAGCAGGCATCAGAAGTAACCTGGACATCTGTCCCTTGCCCACCCCCAGGAGTCACTGACACTGCACAGGCCTGGAGGTCGCACAGCGCACCTGCACGTCCTGGCAGTGCATCGCACCTTCCGGCAGCAGGGCAAGGGCTCTGTCCTGCTGTGGCGATACCTGCACCACCTGGGGAGCCAGCCAGCTGTGCATCGAGCTGTGCTCATGTGCGAGGACACACTGGTGCCCTTCTATGAGAAATTTGGTTTCCAGGCTGTGGGCCCGTGTGCCATCACCGTGGGCTCCCTCACTTTCACGGAGCTACAGTGTTCCCTACGGTGCCATGCCTTCCTACGCAGGAACAGCGGCTGCTGACCCAAGCGGCCCACTTGGCCATGGAGAGGGCGGGAGCAGCAGGCTGGGGGCTCCTGACTTCCATGCCACACCCTCCTCTGCCTAGAGCCCACCCAGGTAGAGCGGGCTAGCATGAAGGGAGACGACAGATGCCAACTGGAGTAGAGAGGTAAGGGCCAATAAAGAGGACAGGAGGTGGCTTCGCCCAGCACAAGCTGCCATCTGTCCCCAAAGGGCCACTTGCATTCTGAACTATGCACAAAGCCAAGGGCTGTCCCCAGACTTCCTCCTCTACCTGCTGTTCATGCATCCCAGTGCACTGCCCTGATTCTGGGGTCCTTGCTCTCCCCAGACTGACACCCCATCCTTCCTGGCTCCTAACTGGGAATGTGAGCCAGCCTGGAGCTGGATTCCAGAAGGACCTGGGGCTTGGACCTGTGGATGGCGGCAGCCTTGGGCTAGGGAAAGCCGCAGGGCCACACCCCTCTGTGGTCGGGCACCAGAGTGCCCAGGTCTTCTACCCTGGTCCAGCCCCACTAATAAAGCAGCTATGTCCCCAGGGGCTGTGGATTATGGGTGTGTGCAGGGTCTTCTAAGTGAGCTGACTGGAGGAGCAAACGCCCCCTGACCTCCCACCAAGAGCGCCTCTGCCAGAACAGGCCGCTTCTGCAGATGGTCAATCCTCTGACTGCACGGGAGTTGGGGTGGAGATTTCAGGGCTGCACATGCAGCCCAGCCCGCCCAGAGTTCTCTTCATCCTCGCGATGATCATAATCTGCCTGAGAGATTCCCAAGTTCTCAGGTCTGTCCCAGCCTCGTGACCGCTGCACTGACACCCACGTGTTTACTTTTATAAATTAAAATAAATAAATAAATAAAACTGTTTGAAAGGGTGTTACTTGGTAGCTTAGGCTGGACTACAATTCACTATGTAGGCCAGGCTGCCCTCAAGTGCCACCATGCCCGGCTTTCAAAATTAAAAACATTTAAAAATGTTCAGGTGTATGCGTCTTTATGTGTGTCTGTGTAGCAGACATGCAGGTGTCTGCGGTGGCCACAGGGAGCAGGATCCCCTGGGACTGTAGTTTCAGGTGAGCCGCCATGTGGTTGCTGGGAATTGAACCCATGTCTTCTGCAAGAGCAGGCAGTGCTCTTAATCTCTCCAGTCTCTGAGTGGTTTTTGTTTTGTTTTGTTTTCTGAGACAGGGTTTCTCTGTGTAACCAATCCTGGCTGTCCTGGAACTCACTTTGTAAATCAGGCTAGGCTTGAATTCAGAGATCTGCTGCCTCTGTCTCTTGAGTGTTGAGCTTAGTGTGCACTACCACTGCCTGGCTTTAGTACTTTTTAAATAAATATTCATTTTTATATACGTGTGTTAGTGGGACAAGGTGTCCACAGAGGCCAGAGGGGACTGAGGGACCCCCTGGAGCTGAAGTTGCAGTAGTATGAGCGGCCTGACATGGAAGCCGGGCGCCAAGGACAGGAAGTGAGCCATCTCTTTAGCTCCAAGTTCTCCTTTTCATTTTCCTGGAGGCCTGAGGATAAAAGCAGTGATTTATTTATGTACTTATTTATTTTGGTTTTTCGAGGCAGGGTTTCTCCTGTCCTGGAACTCACTCTGTAGACCAGGCTGGCCTCGAACTCAGAGATTGTTTGCCTCTGCCTCCCCAGTGCTGGGACTAAAGGCATGCGCCACCCCTGCCAGGCTATAGCAGTATTTTAGAGACACTGAATAGAGAATGCCATTTAATAAACTTGAGACATCGTCCATACAAAGTTAGCGTTACTTTAAAAAATTAGGACAATAATATAAATTGGAACCCCCCCCCAAAAAAAAACAAAAACAAACAAACAAAAAAAAAAAAAAAAACAAAGAAACAAAACACCAGCCCTGGGCGAGCCTCAAGGGTCCCCTGGGAGTCAGTCCTCAAGGTGGCTCAGCCCCTGGTCACATAAGCCGCGGTGAGACAGTAGTGGTGGAGGCATCTGGGCATCAGAACCAACCTGTGCGGCCAGACACAGACTGCAGCTAGGGCTGAGCTGGTGTACCAGATCCAGCTTCTTTGCATAACAAAAGCCCTAAGCACCCCCATATAACCATCTCTCCTTGCTTGTCACTGCCCCTAGACAAAGGCCAAAGCCTTTCTCACATGCTATGTCCAGAAGCAGGCTCACGAGTCCATGGACAAATGCAGGAAGGGCTCGTAGGGCAGGGGGGCGAGGAGAGACAGGAAAGGAGTCATAGCAGCATGGTGAGGACCTCAACCCTGGGGACAACTGAGAGACAGCAGCTGTGTGTCTGGCGAGGTCACAGTCACAGTGACACTGGGAAGGCGGCACCTGCAGAGGGCAGAGCCCCGAGCCCTGGGAAGAAAGGCAGGCAGGGCCTAGGACCTGAGCTGTGAAGAAACAGGCACTCTGGGTCAGGGACATTCAGGCCTGAGAAAGGGAGCTCTTCCTCCCTGTGGAATCTGCCTTTACTACCTGTTTTACACGGAGTCGGCGCTGTCTGGAGAGTGCGCCCCCGTGCTCAGGACCCCACAGCCAGCAAGTCTCAAAGGCACGTGGCCGCGGCAGACGCCATCTCTGCAGTTAGTGTAGCACCTGGTCCAGCTCATACTTCTCGCAGAATCGACTGGTAAAGGGGAAGCAGGTGAGGTACTCGATCCAGGGCCAGTTGATGGGGTAGATATACAGCCACAGCACCAGGGAGGCAAAGAGCCCGGCGAAGACCAAGAGCGACACCAGGATGAGCGCCCGCTTGCGGTACTTGTCACTGGTGCCGAAGGTGATGTAGGGGAGGAAGGCAAAGGCCAGCAGCATACCACTGAGGAAACCGAAGATGTGGGCAATGTTGTCTATCCAGGGCAGGAGGCCACAGATGAAGAGGAAAAGCACAATGGCAGACAGGTTGAAGAAGGCCTTCCACGGTCGCTCCAGCAGCTGCCAGCTTTGGAAAAGCTCCACAAACAGACACGCTAGGAGGCCAAACTGTGACCCCGCCGGGCCCACCTAGGGTTGGGGAAGAGAGGCGCCGCACTGACTCGGGACCTACCAGGGGCACATCTCGCACCTGGCACCTAGGGAACGAGGCAGGAGCTGCTGGGCTTGCTCTCTGCCCACCCTTGCACAAAACCTGGGTGTGTGACCCCTGTGCTTAGCACAGGCCGGCCTGCTGCTCCGAGACCACAGGCCGTGGGCGGAGCATAGACAGGAAGGAGCAACAGACTTAAGGGGAACGGATCAAAAGAGTCCTCCTGAGGGTGAGCACTGAGTGGGGATCCCTGTGACTCCTGACTATCCCCGCCCCCAAGCATGAAGGGGCCAAACAGTCAGCCCCAGCTTAGTGTCCATCCATAGCTGAGCTCAACACAAGCGGCTCTGTGCCCTGCGCAGACCCCGGGCAGGGACTAGAGCAGAAGCAGCAGGGTTGACTCTCCCACGTGCCACATCGCTTTAAGCCCAAAAGGGAGGGCGCGCCCACCCTCTCTGCCCTTGTCTCCCGAGTCCCTACCTCTGCCCGATAGGGGAGGAAGATGGCGCTGGCCAGGTTGCCTGTGATGCCGCTAAGGATGAAGATGATGGAGATGCGGTGCCAGCCGGCCAGTTTCTCTAAGTCCCTCAGGATGGTCATTTGGAAGACCACAGACACGAGGCAGTGCACTATGCTGGGGACAGAGACACGGCATCATCAGCTTTCCTTGTGTGCCCATCCACCAGCCGGGTATAAGCGCAAGGACAGCCAGCACTGGCAGGCGGAGTGGGCTGTGCTTGGGCCAGAAGCCCTTTCTCCAGCATCTAAGTGGGGAGGCATAGGAGTCTGGGCAGGGGTAGCGAGGCACCTCTTACCCAGCATGCAGGAACAGAGACAGCCAGATCCGATAGAACTGGTCGGGGACCTCAGGGTTGAGGAAAGGCAGTAGCCCGCACACCTTGTCCAAGCAGTGCACCTGGGTGGGGGGGACACAGGTCGTCACTGCTGCCTTAGGAGGCAGGCCAGGTGAGGCTTCCAGATGGGAAGGATCCGGTGAGCCTCAGGACCCCTACAGCTTCCAATACCCAGGCAGCCTTCCCTACCTGGGAACAGAGCGTTGCCTCCTCGTGGAAATAGCCATGCATGAACTCACAATACTCCCGCGTGGTGATCTCACAGCTGTGGACAGGAAGCACAGGGCTTCAGTGATCTAAAGGGCCCCTGCCCATTTAGGCTAGAGCCCAGCACCTGGCCACGGCGGCAGGCGATGGAACAAGCTCCCTTTCTACCTCACCGCCCCCTCCATCCCTGCCTCCTCATCACCCAAGAGCAGAGAGCAGAGGGCAGTTACAGAGGCCCACCAGCCTGCAGGGTTGGGGTGCTGGCTCACCTGCCCTTGGTGCCAATGCAGCAGGGGCGACCTTTGATCTTACAGTCTATGTGCAATAAGCCCGTGTGGTTGCTCTGGGCCTGCTCTGTGCAGATCTACGAGAGGGAACCGATGGCAGTGGGCCTCAGTGACAGGGAGCCAAATCCCCCCCCCCCCAGTCATCCCAAACGTCATCCCAAAGCCTTCTACCACTCACTCACCGGCCACTTGGTAATGTCGTCAGGCCAGATGTGGGCACCACTGGAGGCTGGTTCTTCACAGGTCCTGAAAACAGTGGTTGATTGGGCAAAACGAAGAGCTGTGACACCCCAGCCCGCCACACCCACCCGCCGGCATCCCAGAAGGCTTGGTGGCTCTATGCTGTACCTGGGGTCTTGGTGGCACACAACTGCTGATGGCTGCTTCTGGCCCTCAGACTTGTCTGAGGGCCCAGTATCATTCTGCCATTTTACAAAGGTGGCCAAAGTCTCCTGGGTGGTGGAGAGGAAGGCAGGTCATGCCGGGGCAATGTCACCCAGGGGTGCGGGTAGGGAACCCTCCAGGACAAGGACTATTCCCATTTCCCCAGGGCTCAGGTACTTCCTAGGAGCCAGTCTGTCCAGCTTTCCAAGCCCGGCTTTGGGTTTGCCAGCTGGGCTGGAGAGGGAAGGAGTGATCCAGTAGGATTGTGGTGGGGCTGGCAGGGTCGGGGGGCTGTACCCACCGAGCAGTCCTTCTTCTGGGTCTGGATGCAACCCGAGCGGTCATTCTGGACACAGCAGCCCGAGGCACGCTCAACGTCACGCTCCCTCCTCACCAGCTGCTCAATCTGCTGGTCTCTCCGGATGCAGGGTGAGAACTTTGCTCCTAGGTGGATCAGGTCAATCTGGGATTGGGAGAGGGACTGGTGAGCCATCACTCCACACTCAGCAGGTGCAGGGCACCCCACATCCACTGCGGAGCCTCCCCCAACTGCCCATCTACCCAGCGTGGAGTGACAGGGTACAGGGCTCCCAGGCACCCCTAGCCTAGGCCTCACCGAGCTGGGGCCAATCCAGAAGTTCTCCTGCTGGATGTATTTCACGCTCTCGTACACACCTCTGTTCTTCAGCACCTGTCAGGGAGGTAGTGTGAGGCATTGGAGGAGCAGAGTCCCGAGTGTGAGAGCAGAGGGGATGGGTTGCATCCCCCAACAGAGCCTCAGCACCTCCAGCTTGGGCCAGGCCACTGCGGTGGGAGACACTCGGAGCCCAACGTGCTGAAGGCCCTCGGCAGAGCCCTACTCACCAGCTGGGTGGTGACGTGCTGCGCGAAGCCCACGGGTGCAATGCCGTAGGTGCAGATCACCAGCAGGGTGACAATGATGTGGACAAAGGTCAGCCAGTAGGTGAAGTAGGGCCTGTGGGCAGAGGCCTCGTCAGCCCGGCAAGCTCACACCGCCCTGCCCCTGGGCTCTCTGCTCACCCCCGTTCAGCCTTCCCCACACAAACGAGGAAGACGCATCTCCAAGCGTCGCTCCGCTTAAAACCCCGATGGAAGCATCACCCCTGCTGCTGACCGGCAAGCCTGGCTGTGCTCATCTCTTCCTTTCTCTTCCGCTGGCACTTCCTGGATCAGCCCGACCCTGAAGCCCCAGGGTTGGAGAACTTTACATCGCCTGGGAGACTGCCCACCCCTCCACCCGTCATTTCTTACTCTGTACACGGAGTCCAGTGACTGCTGGGTCACACTGTGACCATACCTCATTCTTTAACCCCAGCTTCCTTTAACATCGCCGTCCCCAACCTCCCTCAGACGCCCTCTCTCCAGGCTCCAACCCCTTCTGTTCTGTTTTAACTTCTTTTGCTTTCAGACAAGCTATCTCTATCTCAACATATAGACCAGGCTGGCTTTGAACGCACAGAGCTGCCCGCCTCTGCCGGCTGAAGACTGGGATTGCACACTGAACTGGGGGTGGGGTGCACATGACATGGCATGAATGTGGAGGTCGCAAGACAACTCTGCGGATCTGCGGAGTTGGCTCTCTCCTTCCACCTTTACATGGGTCCCAGGGGTCAAACTCAGGTCACAGTCTCACTCAGCCATCTTGCCAGCTCCAGGCTCCAACTGCTACCTATCCTTCTGACCCAGCCACCCACAATACCTTTCTCTCGGGGCTGTGTACTAGAGCTTGTGCATGCCGGTGCTTGACCAACGTTTGTTGAGCGCGGATAGGGCAGCATATGTCAGTGGACCCTTTCCAGGCTACCTACACACACACACACACACACACACACACTCACACATGCACACTCACACACACATACACACCCTGCTCCCTGAGCACGTGTGCCTGGGAGCTTGTCATTACCCAGTAGACCTGTAGAGGGTGCTCTTGAAACATTTACTGAACAAGATGGGCTGGCGTTTGTGAAGGCCCTGAGAGGTCTAGAGGCTCTGGAAGCAGGCCCCTGCTCAGGCCAGCTCCTGGGGGGCTCACCGGTGGCTGTCAAAGCTCTCCAGCTGCCGTTGCACAGTGCTGCTGATGCTGCGGCGGTAGCTGCGGTTCAGCCAGTTGCCCACCACACCGAGGCCGTAGTGGCGCTTCTTCCGGTCAAATGCAAAGTGCTTTACCTTGGAGGCGATGCGCTTGCCACGCTGGGCCCCAGGGGCTGCGGGTCGGCTGCTGTACTCTTTTCTGGTGGTGACAAATGATTCAGCCTCAGGGGCCAGAGCTGGGCAGAGGGCAGGGCAGGGCGCAGGAGAGTGGCCACCCTGTACTCACAGAGGGATCTGCACTCCATCAGGGGAGGCTGGGGAGGCGGAGTGTGGGACCCCTCGGAAGTTGCTAGCAGAGAGCGGGGGAGACTCAAATACATCATCGTGCATAGAGCTCATTTCTTCCTGGAGTAGAGGGTACCGAAAACAGGGTAAGGTCACTGGCCCAAGTGCCATCCCCTAGCATGCCACTCAAGGGCAAGGCAACGCCGACGGAAGGAGAAGCCACATGCTGGTCATCCCTGAAGTGACTCTCCCAGTGGGTACATCCCCACTCCTCACCACCCCCCATGGGAGCCCAGCCCAGTGGCTCACAAAGGACACACCCATCCTGCCCTTGAACATTTTGGGGATCCCGGCAGGACTTGGTCAAGGCCCAGGTACTTCTCAGCTCCCAGGCCACCCCAGTCCCTGCCCAGAGAGTCCACACCCCATGCTTGCCTTACTAAAAAAGGAGGAGTCGAAGGTGTCTGCTCCATCGACCGCATCTTCCTCCAGGAAGCTGGGGTAGGCGAAGCTGCGCTTGACATTCCGGCACCGCTGCCCAGTGACGTCTAGCACTGAGCGCCCCTGGGCATGGGACAGAAGCATTATCATCAGTATCAGGACCCAGAGTCCAGGACCAAAGGGACAGTGTGCAGGTTGGCGAAGGCATGGAGCATCAGATCAGGCGATGGGTTTTTGCAGAAGGCTAGGATGGCGTTCCAGCTGCTGCTGGCCCTACACAGCCTCTTTCCAAGGTTCAGGGTCACTTTTCCCCTGGTAACCTCTTGCCTGTTAACGAGCAACTGGCACTCCAATACTCAAGGCATCCATATTCCATACCGTCACGCTCAATTCTATGTCCCTTACTGCTACCTCTTGATCCAGGACACTAGGCCCTTGCCCACTGATCGGATACTTTATCTCCCGTCATGTCTCCCATATCTGTGGAAAGTACCTTCCTAAAACAGAGGGGCAGTGAGGGTCTCGCAGCAGAACTGGGCCCTAAGGGACATGGGCATCTCTGGGCTTCAGGGTACGCATGCACTCACAGCTCAGTGGCTGCCATGGGTGGGGACGTGGGTCTCACCTTGAGGAGGGCAGCGGCTGCCTGAAAGCTCATATGGGCAACGGATATCCTTTTGCGGCGAGGCAGATGGGAGTAGCCAGAACGAACACTGGTGAAGGACGTGAGGGACAGGACTCCTGGAGTCAGAGGTGGGTGTGGAGCGTGAGGCCGGTCCACCTCATCTGGGTGGCGGAAGGCCCGGCCACGGGCTAGCGGATCCACAATCTGCAAGAGACAGTAGGTGAGCAAAGCTGCCCAGGCCCATGGGAGAGCTGCTCACTGCCCCCCATCTCCGGGGAGCCCACCTTGGGCATCTTGCAGGGCTTTGGAGACTCAGTGCCCTGGAAGGAGGGCACCTCCTGGCTGGGCAGCTCCAGGTCTCTCTGGCACGAGGGCTTGAGCCGGCCATAGTGCACACTGCAGTGGTGAAGACTCCGACGATGCCAGTTTTGTCTCTTGCCTTCCCAGTCGCCACTGACCCCGAACCACTGGGCTGTGCCCCTGCAAAAAGATACAGCGTGGATGGGAACCTGCGCACGCACTTCCAGGGAGAGGAGCAGTGTGAGGGGTCCTGGTGCACCTGTGTGTGCAGGGGAGGGGGGGTGAGGGTGCATGTGTGCATGTGTGTGCAGGGGAGGGGGTGAGGGTGCATGTGTGCGCAGGGGGAGGGGGGTGAGGGTGCATGTGTGCGCAGGGGAGGGGGGTGAGGGTGCATGTGTGCATGTGTGTGCAGGGGAGGGGGTGAGGGTGCATGTGTGCGCAGGGGAGGGGGGGGTGAGGGTGCATGTGTGCATGTGTGTGCAGGGGGAGGGGGGTGAGGGTGCATGTGTGTGCAGGGGGAGGGGGGGTGAGGGTGCATGTGTGCATGTGTGTGCAGGGGAGGGGGTGAGGGTGCATGTGTGCGCAGGGGAGGGGGGTGAGGGTGCATGTGTGCATGTGTGTGCAGGGGAGGGGGTGAGGGTGCATGTGTGCATGTGTGTGCAGGGGAGGGGGGTGAGGGTGCATGTGTGCAGGGGAGGGGGGTGAGGGTGCATGTGTGCATGTGTGTGCAGGGGAGGGGGTGAGGGTGCATGTGTGCATGTGTGTGCTGGGAAGGGACAAGTGTGGTGTGAGTGTGTTGGGAAATGTATGAGGTAACAGAGGAAATGTGCATGTGTTTGGGGAAACTGGTACAGGGAGAGGTGACCTGAGGGCGAGGACATGTGTGTCCCTGTTTATGTGTAAGGTAAGCCACCTGCCTGCCATACCATCTACCTCCAGGGCCCTAGGGAATCCGCGTCCCTGAGCTCCGCCGAGTCCCCAGTGACCAGGCTTAGAGGAATGGGAGCGGGAAGGCCCGGAGGGGTCTCTCCAGCATGCCGTGGAAGTTCCTGCGGGCCTGGGCACACCTGGAGCCCAGGCTGCACCACCTACGCCATCACGTCAGGCGCTGGCATTCCACCCCCACAGGGAGCTGACTCTCACTGACCGTCTACACCTCCTGGAAAGGGGACCCAGGGCTCAGGCCCTGTGAAAGGCCAGATTGTACAGGCTGCTGGGGTGTGCAGGTGGACGCTCACTTGCGGATGCTCTGGGACAGGGAGGCCTGCCGGCGGAAGCCAGGGCGTTTCTCCGCGCCACCCTGCCATCGTCCTCGGGGCTCCTGGAGGCTGACACTCTTCAGGAAGGCTGGGTTCTTGGGCCTCTGTGGGGCAGTGAGGAGGACATGTGTTGAGTACAGGGCCTGTGCACTGGTCTGCTGCTTTTATATTCAATGCAGGGTTCAATGCAGGCCACTTAAACACCAGACTGCCGAGCTGCGCCCCCTCCCTCCACAAGCCTTCATTTTGAACCTAAAGTGAACATTTTCTAGTGTTTTCTAGCAAGGATTGGGGATGTAGCTCAAGTTGGTAGAGCATTTGCCCAGCGAATATAAATCCCTGGGTTCTGGCCCCCACCACTACATACGCCAGATGCAGCTCGAGGCTAACCTGGGCTACATGAAACCCTGTACCCCCCCAAATGGACAAACCCCAGCAAACCCTCCCTATACATGATCTGCCCATGATCATGGGGTGGTCTCACGTCTTTTCACGTGACGTACAGAGCCGCAGGGTGAGCGGGCGGCCCCAACATAGCTCTCCTTTATGTCTTAGGCTGTGTGCAAAGCCCACGCTATCTGGGGCCTGTTCTCAATGAAGTCTTTATGGAACGGGAATGCAAGTGGACAGAAACACAGACCCATCCCCCCAGAGCCAGGCACTACCGGGTGGGCTGCTGGCACTGTGGGACCCACCCTACACCCACTCAGGCCACCACAGACAGCCCACACCCCCTCAGAAGAGGCCTGGCCGGGCCAGAGAGGGAAAATGAGAGCCTAGGCTTGCCAACAAGCCCTTTTCTCAAGGACTGTTCCTTGGCCACCAGGAGACAGAGCTCCCAAAATTTCAGAGTTCAAAGCCTCGCTCCCTACAATATTTCAGGGCTGTGCGCCTTAACAGATGGGCGTGTCTAGGCAGCGCAACCACCCAGAAGGTGTGGCACAGGTTGGCAGGTCTGCGCCTCCAGCCTCTCACCTCGGGAAGCATGCTGTCCTGCTCGCTGGGGGCCTGGGTCTCTGGCGGTGGGATGGTGATGGATAGGTTGGGTGGTTTCCGGCTCTGCAGGCGGCTGCCAGACACGGCGGAGAGGCTGCTGCCATTCTTGTCAGCGGAGGCCATGTTGTTGACGGCGCTAGAAGAGAGGCAGGGAGGGCAGCACAGGCGCGTAGAGGTGGCAGGATCTGATGGGGCTGGGGATCTTGGAAGCAGGGAAGGCAGCCCAGGGGCCAGCACCAACCTGCCCCACAGGATGGCCTCACACCAAGCTCCAGAGAGATGTGGCCAGGCCACACCTGGCTGGTAGAGGAACTCGGTGTCTATTTCTGACCTCACATTTGCATTTCTGACTAGCAGGGGGTGAAGAGGACCTTGAACCCCCCCCCCCCTTAGTCCCTTTCTGGTCTCTCTTTGGTGAAAGATAAGGATAAGGACTGGGTGTGGTCAGAGCAGGGCGGGGCGTAGGGTGGGCGTGGGCAAAGGGCCCTTCCTTGGTCTCTGTGGGAACATTCAAAGGACAGGAACGTTCCAGACAACCGAGCATGCCAAACTGCCACCTGGTGCTCTCAGTGCTGCTGGGCAGGCACACGCTGCTGCCACAGGAGTCAATCATGCAGGGAAGGGCAGGGCAGGTGCTTCTCGTGGGGGCAGACCTTGTGCACAGGAAGTGGTGGCCCTGCCTCTGGCCCAGAGGAAAGAGAAACCCACCATGCGGGTCCCCCAAGGCTGCACACTTCCTTCTCAGAGGCTTCTCAAAGCTGCTCGGGAGGCTGAGGGAGGGAGTGTCATTTGGGCCTGGGAGTTCAAGGCCAGCCTCAGTCACATAGCATGCCTCTGTGTGGTTAGTACAAGCCTATAATCCTGGTGCTTGGAAGAATGAGGAGAGAATATTGTGAGTTTAAGGGTAGCCTGGTCTACATCTGTTAGGAAAAGAGAAAGATAATTCAAACTGCAACTGGCCTGGTATTTCTCATTTTTTTTTTTTTTTTTCCCTTTCCTTTAAGAGCGGTTTCATCCGAGGCTAGCCTTGAACTTGCTGTGTTTCTCTTTTCTAATCAATTAATCAGTTGTGTATGCAGTGTTCTGCCTGCTGGCCAGAAGAGGGCGCCAGATCTCATAAAGATGGCTGTGAGCCACCATGTGGTTGCTGGGAACTGAACTCAGGACCTCTGGAAGAGCAGCCAGTGCTCTTAACCCCTGAGCCATCTCTCGAGCCCTGTGCTGTGCTTCTGAGTGACCATGGACTCCTCCCTCTCCCTCCCATGTGCTGGGATTACAGGCGTGTGCGACCATGTCTGCTGGGGATCAAGCATAGGGCTCCACGATTGCTAGGTAAGCGCTCTCCCGAATGAGCCATGTCCCCAGGCCTGTCATTTCTTTTTCCACAGTGACAAACTATTCTTAACAATAAAGGTGACTCATGCTCACTGAACGCAAAGACCGAGCAGGCAAAAAGGAAGCAAGCTTGGGGCCGTCCCTCAGGGTAGCCCCTGTGCTCCAGCAAACAGCATAGGATCTGGGGTCGGGTGTGGACGCCTTTCCCTGGGGAGCAGCCAGACTGACATCTCTGAGGACAGGAAAGCCCTGACTAAACAGGACATACCAATTCCTGACGGATGGTTACACAGGGCGTTTCGTTCAGCGTGGATCATACTGCGTGGGTGTGTAAAATATTACAAAGTACTACATGCAAGAGGCTGGCGCGAAGAACAAGGTGCTAAGAACTGCAATGGATCTGGACAGGTGGCCCTGTATGGAGGAGGTTGACTGCTCTGTTAGGGAACCTCTCCCTGCTTGGGACACGCTGCGGCTCACAGACGGGGCACCCGCTGTCTGTCTCTGTCCCTGTAGCTCTGGGAAGCTCAGTAGGAGGCAACGATGGGTAAAGTGAAGGGGGCAGTGCTCCACAGCCACCACACGGAGCCCCAGGTTCCAGCTCTCAGCAGCTTTTACTTTTATTTATTTATTTTACGTGTATGAGTATTTTGATTGCATGTACTTTATGCACAGTATATGTGCCTGGTGCCTACGGAGGCCAGAATAGGGCAAAAGGTGCCCTGGAACTGGAGTTATGGGTAGCTGCAAGCCACAACGTGGGTGCTGGGAATCACACCATGTCCTCTGCAAGAACAAGGGCTCTTGACCGCTGAGCCTCCTCTCGGGGCCCCTAGCTCTCTCCGTCTTTACCTTTCTCCACAGCCTGCTCTCGCCTTAGAGAGCTCATCAGCCTCCCCACCCCTCCAGCTGCTGCCCTTAAGTCCCCTCCAATGGACCCATCTTAGATGAAAACATCATGCCTGTGTCTCTGCTCAGCTCCAAGAGCCCGCTCTACTAGGCCAAGCTCCTCCATGCGGCTTCCGGGCCCCATTAGCTTCCCCACCTACCAGCTGTATTCTGACTGTCACTCCATTGAGGTGCCTGGGCTTGCCTCAATGACAGGGCTGAGCCAGGATTTCACTTGCAATAACAAAGAGAACAACACATTCTACTAGGGACTCCCAAAACGTTCCTCGAACACTGTCCCCAGCAATGTATTCACCAGAGCTAAGAGGTGACAACCACCAAATGTCTGTCAATGGAGACTGGACAGACAAATGTTTTTAAAGAGTTATTTATTTAAGTATTTATTATGTATACAGTGTTCTGCCTACATGTACACCTGCAGGCCAGAAGAGGGCGCCAGATCTCATTACAGATGGCTGTGAGCAACCATGTGGCGGCTGGGAATTGAACTCAGGTCCTCTGGGAGAGCAGTCAGTGCTCTCATCTTAATGCCCGTTCAATGCAAAAAGGACCGAGGTGCTGAACTAGGCTGCGACGTTGAGAGCGTTATCTAAGTGAAGATGTCACTCTCAAAAGGCATGGTGGCTCACATCTGCAATCCCAGCACTCAGGAGGCAGAGGCAGGAGGACCATGAGTCAGAGCCGAGGCTGGTGAGAAGGCTCAGGGGCTAAGGGTGCCATTAGACTTGACAACACCGATGTGGCCTCTAGAACCCACACTGTGGAAGGAGAGAATTGCCTCTTGTGTATGTTGTCCTCTGGCTGCCACGGGTACATTGTGGTATGTGTAGCATGTAAATATACATACACACAAAATAAATATAAATAAATGTGGGGAACTAGAGTCGGAGGCGGTCTGGGCTACACAAAGAATTCAAGGGATTCAATACATGAGATTGTATTGGGAAAAAAAGAGGAGCTAGGCAGTGGTGGCGCACACCTTTAATCCCAGCACTCAGAGGCAGAGGCAGGAGGGTCTCTGAGTTTGAGACCAGCCTGATTTATAGAGCCAGTGCCAGGACACGCTCCAGAGCTACAGAGAAACCCTGTCTCGAAAAACCAAACCAAACCAAACCAAACCAAACCAAAAGAGGAGGAGGAGAAGGAGAGAGAGAGAAGAGAGAGAGAGAGAACAGATAGATGCCTCAGTGGTTAAGAAGACTGGCTGTGCTAGGCGGGGGTGTCCCACGCCTTTCGTCCCAGCACTTGGGAGGCAGAGGCAGGTCGATCTCTGTGAGTTCAAGGCCAGCAGATAGAGTTGCAGCACAGCCAAGGCTACACAGAGAAATTCTGCCTTTAAAAAAAAAAAAAAGAAAAAAGAAAAAGAAAAAAAAAGAACACCAGCTCCTTTCCCAGAGGACCTGAGTTCAGTTCCCCCCAGCACCACATCAGGTGGCTCACAACAACCTATAATTCCAGTTCCAAGCAATCGATGCCTTCTGATTGCACAGGTGCCTACACACACAGAATACACACACACACATCAATAAAAATTAAAAAGAGGGAAAGAAAGAAAGAAAGAAGCCAGGCGTGGTGGCACATGTCTGAAATCCCAGCATTTGGGAGGCAGAGACAGGAGGATTTCTCTAAATTCAAGACTAGCCAGGGCTACATAGCAAAGCACCGTCTCAAAACAAACAACATAAAAGGAAAACCAAACAGAGCTAGAGATACAGAGAAGAGGTCAGGATGTCGTCTGGCGCGTGCAAGGTCCTGGGCTCCAATGATGCTGGGCCTCAGCCTGCAAACACCCCATGTCCCTCTGATCCCTGACCACATGGCAGAGAGGACCTTCTGACTCAGCCTGGATGCCAATTCCCTTCAGGGGCCAGAACAGCCTCAGCCCTGTCTCCAGGCGTCTGTTCATCTCTGAGACTGAGTTCATTGTCCTCTACACCAAACAAGTGGGGTGCCTGAGGCCACACACACACACACACACACACACACACACATACACACACACACACACACACACACACACACCCGCCACCGCCCAGCCACCAGCTTCTACCTTCAGATGTGTGCAGGGCCCAAGCTCCCTATGCCTGTGGGAGGGTGCCTTACACCATGTCCCTCTCCTTCCCTTGCTCTATGGACGCGCCCGGGGTCGTGGTGGACAGATGGAGTGACAGGTGGCTGTAGGTCAGGCAGGACAGCTGTCTTAGAAGCCAACCTGCGAGAACAGAAGGGCAGGTTAGAGGGGACAGGCCAGCGTCCAAATCGTCCCATTTTCCTGACCTCCCCCGTCTCCCATGGGAGGGGCAGGAGAAGCCCAGAGTGAGGGCCCTCATAGTGCTGGCCCAGCCACGGCCCACGAGCCCATCGAACTCAGGGTGCTAACCTACCAGTGCTCAGGCAATGTCTGGTCCAGGGTTTAACTGGAGCCAGGCATGAAGGTCTGCCTAGCTGAGGACAACCTTTAATTCCTGATCTTTCTGCTCTCTACCTGCTGTGTGTGGGGACCGTGTGTGTGTGTGTGTGTGTGTGTGTGTGTGTGTGTGTGTGTGAGACACTGCCCAGCTCACTAGGACTTTAATTCACAAGTCCAGGAATTGTTGGCTTAAAAAAAATTAATTGAAGTCAGGCAGTGGTGGCTCACACCTTAATCCCAGCACTCGGGAGGCAGAGGCATGGGGATCTCTGTGAGTTCGAGGCCAGCCTGGTCTACAGAGCAAGTTCTAGGACAGCCTCCGAAGCAATACAGAGCAACTCTGTCTCGAAAAACAAAAACAAACAAAAATTAATTTAATCTCTCCATTGTTAGTACTCGGGATCAAACTTAGGATATCAAACTTGTGTCGCAAGCACTTATGAAAAATATGTGTGGGCGTTTTGCCTTCATGTGTGCCTGTGCACCATATGCATGCCTGGTGCCCAGAGACCACAAGAGGGCTTTGGATGCCCCGGAACTGGAGTTACACAGGAGTGCGAGTCGCCGTGAGTGCTGGGAATGAACCACTGAGCCATTTCTCCAGCCCCAGGGACATCTACCTAACCCTGTCTTCTACTACGATTTACTGTGATGGGCTCAGTCCTAAAGTGCCTTCCATACATGTGTGGGGATGTGCGCTGGGCATGGCAGCATAGTTCTGTAATCCCAGCCCTGGATCCGTGGAGGCAGGAAGAGATCCATGGGGTTCGTGGGCCAGCTAGCCTCGCCTACTTGGTCATGTTCCTAGGTAGTGAAGTGAGAGACCTTGTCTAAAAACAAAATAGGTTTGTGGTCCCTGAAGAATGACACCCAAGGTTGTCCTTTGGCAGGCAAAGGCTCATCACACACACACACACACACACACACACACACACACACACGCACACAGAGGCAGAGAGAAAACAGGCCTAGGGATGACATCATAGATACAATGCTTGCTGTGCAAACATGAAGAACCCATGTAGAGCCAACAACAACAGCTTCTGTAATCCCAGCATACCTCCGGCAAGACAGGAGGCAGAGGACCTTCGGACACCCGAGGGTCAGCCAGCCCGGTGTACACACAGCAACAACAAAGAAATCCTGTCTCAACGCAAAAGGTGAGGAAGACTGACTTCCAAGACCAGTTTCCAACCTCCACACATGTGCCATGACGGACGCACCCTCATAGCACACCCCTGCCGATAGGCATCGGCACAGAGGAAGGAAAGGAAGGGGCTGAGCCTGCGGTTCTGAGGTCTGGTACCGCCATATATGCCAGTCTTCATTCAACTCCAGCATTACAAACAGAAACAGATTTATTTCCCATTAGTCAGCCTGATACTAGGGCAGTGCTCAAGGGACAGGGACCTGTTCTGCCGTGTGAGTTTTTACTGACGTAGACTCCACACAACATAAACATAACGTTAACCATTTGGAAGAGGACACCATGGTTTTAGGGAGCCTTGTTTGGGCACATATTATAAACAAGGCAGAGGCATACCGCGAGCCCTCCCTGGAGGAAGCTCCAGGAGCTACTGGGAAGTGTCAACAGTGTCTAGGCAAGATTGGAGCCTCATGTGCCCCGCCTGGCCCAGCCCCCTACATGCCCTGTCCCTCAAAACATCTCCCAAGAGGGACATTATCTTGTCACACTTCTGATTTGTAGGTGGGCAATGGAGGCTCAGAGGGGTTGATTAATTCACTCAAGCTCACACAGCAGGGAAGGGGTTACAGCTCAGAGTGAAATCATCAGACAGTGGTGTGAGGCCACCTTGGGAGTCATCCACAAAAGGAACCGTGGTCTAGCCTTCTAGTGATTTTCAAAGCATGACTGGCAGAGCCTGTGCTGCCCAGAGGCTGTGGTGGGTGAACTGGAGCAGGAAGTGGTCTGGGCCCCTGTCTGCTCCCACCTGCTCTGCATTCTGTATTGGGGCTGTAAAACTGGGTGGGTAGCGGGCTTGGGAGAGCAGAGGCAGAGTTGGCCCAGGACCAACAACCTTGGCTTTGGCTCCATCACCATAAAGTGTCAGGAGTCCTATCCCACAGCCCTCTGAGGCCACAGATGGAAGCCACAGGGGGTGGAGCTGGCAGACCCTGAAGAGCACTGGTGGTCACACGAGGGCCCTGCTTGGGGATAACTCCATGACAACAGCCTCACCTGGGGCCTCGATGCAGAAGCTCCTCCGCTTGGCAATTGTCTGGGACCAGAGGGCAGGGAGAGGGCATCAGGCGGGCGTTACCCTAGGAAGCTGGTACCGATGGGGAGGGGCAGGCGGCCCCAATCACACTCACTTCCCCTTCCCCACACCCCCCCCAAATGAAAACACCAAGTTGCCCACATATTCACTGGAGCATGGTCAAATTCCCAGACCCCTAAAGAAAAGCAAGTCTTTCCTCCACCAGAGGCCCTCACCTGTGAAGATTACATTTCAGTATCTTTATCGAATTTTCTTTTTGCTTTGTTTTGTTGTTTGCTTGTTTGTTTTTAGACATGGTCTCTCTGTGTAACCATGGCTGTCCTGGAATTCGCTCTGTAGACCAGGCTGGCCTTGAACTCACAGATATCCACCTGCCTCAGCCTCCTGAGTGCTGGGATTAAAGGTGAGCGCCACCTCTGTCTGACAGAATTTAAGTTTATTTGAATTATTAAATCTTTATCACAATTTTTAAATACTCCCTTCAACAGATTTCATGTCTGGACTGTTTTGTGGGGGGTTGCGACAAAGGGCATCACAGAAGCCTTCAGCGCCTCTCATCCTCAGTTGCGAGTCTGCACGCATTAAAGCCACAGCAAGAAGTTTCTGTGCCCACAGCAGCCGGGAGCAGCACAGACCACGGCCTTCCACATGGTGTTCAAGGATCACAGACATCAGTGTGGTTTCCAGGGGCAACACGGGTCACAGATACCAACATGGAAGTCTTCCGAGGGGAGGTGACAGAAAATGAACCATTCTTCACCTCAGTTATCATGTTGCTCAGTCAGGGTGACGGTTCGGCTGGGCAGCATGCCCAGCGTCAGGTCCTGTGCGACCTCCGGGCGGGCTGCTGCACACCACCCTGCCCTGGGCACCAGCAGCCCTGCCTGCACGCTGGGCACAACCGCCCGTCTCCCCCACTGCTTAAGGAGCGTCGCCTCCAGAAAGCCTTGTCACCGCTGGGCGCTCACCGCATCCCAAGGCGCCGCATGACTGCAGGAGTCTCCTGCTCTATCTCACACCCAGTCAGTCCCCATGGAGTCCTAACTGGGGGAGGCTGGGGGTCTGTGCAGCTGGGGATGAGGTGAGTCTGCACGGACGCTGGGCACAGTCCCTCTCTCAAACCCCGCAGCTGGCTCTGGAGGTCACTCACCTTGCCCTGTCCCATTGCAGGGCTCGGCCGGTGGCTCCTGGGTGCTGGCTGAGGATGAGGCCCAGTGGCCTAGTTCCCTGGCTAGCCATAAATACTCTTTTCCCTTCTGAGGAGCTGCCCTCAGAAGCCAAGCCTCCAGCCAGGGAGCTCCATGTACACCCACGAGCCCTCCTGGCTGTTATCTGTGCTAATCTCCAGATGGAAATGGCAGTCACAGGACACGGGAAGCTCAAAACCTCTGGGACAATATTAAAGCTTGATGGCAAGGGTGGGGAGGGTCAGGAGT
The DNA here is from genome assembly GCF_943737965.1 of Phodopus roborovskii. Lineage (NCBI taxonomy): Eukaryota > Metazoa > Chordata > Mammalia > Rodentia > Cricetidae > Phodopus > Phodopus roborovskii. The sequence goes on from NW_026125052.1 coordinate 30,506,593, forward strand.
CCAGGAAAGCCTTTAACCATTGCCTGTAAAGACGGCACCAAGCCTCCAATGATGGGCCACAAATAGCTGAACCCTTGTGGCTCAGTTTCCCCTTCTGTTCACTGGCCGTTAGACAAGGTAACAACTCAGACCTACAGATTATGAAGGGTTTCCCTACCACTTTCTCCCAGAACTTCTCCTGACCCCTCTGCCCCAACCTATGTAGGGGTGAGCCCAACCCTTCCCAGGACCGCTTGGCACAGCGGTGGGGATGAGCAGATTCTCGCCAGGCTCCTGTGTGACCTATGTCCACGGCAAGCCACACAGGCCAGACCAAAAAAAAAAAAAGCGGGAGCCGCCCTACCAGCCACGTATCTCCCGCCCCCAGAAATGCTAGTTCACTGCAAAGGAAATTGTGACATCCTGGGAGCGGGCTTCCTCTTGCCCACAGTCACATCCGCCGAGCTCTTCAAGACCCCAGGCTTGCCGCCCATGGGCGGGGGTGGAAGGGGCCAAGGCTAGGGCTGTGGCCTCTGCCACCTGGATCCTGGTCTAAATTCTAGGGAAAAGCCTTCCCCACAAGAGTCTTCAGCCAGAGCCCCAGAGATGGGCTTGGATTTAGCAGCCAGGGTTGAGGGTAGGTCAGTTTCCTCTTCCTTTAGAGCGGTATCCAGCAGGGGAGGGGGCAGGGCAGACACAGAGAATGCACAGCCACAATGAGATCGCCCCTTGACAGATGGCCTCCATATCCTCACGAGGGTCAGCATGCCCTCCCAGAGAGCCTTCAGATAGCACCCACCCAGCCCGCGGTGGTGGCCCCGATTAGGCACACAGAAACACAGACTCAGAAGCTGCCCAGAATGCCCAGAGATTCCGGTTTCCCCACAAAGGGTGGGGCCTGGCCACTCCCAAATGAGGCAGGTGCAACCCAGGCATGGTAGCCTGTTAGGCAAGGTCACCCCCCCCCCCCAGTGCTCCCCCAGCCACACTAGGCAGGCCGTCCCTGCCTTACCAGGCAGGTGACATTGGTGGCACTGTCCTCCCATTCTGTCCAGGAGAGGGTCCACCTACCCTTCCCCTAATCTCTCCAACATGCTTATTAATAAACCCCCACTCCCTTAAGTCTGTAGACTGAGGAGCCAGGGCATTAAGGTAGCTTGACATCGGTATTCCCAAAGGAGTGCGAGCCTGTTGTAAGATCCAAGGCCACATATGGCCAGATATGGGGACAGAGGGAGGGGCCGATGGATAAGAAGTAAGTAGCCCTCTCCCTTCCAGGGAAAGGGGGAGACCCTTATTCACCACTGAATATGACCAAAGGGGACAGTTACAAGTCACCTAAACGAAGGACTAAAGTAACCCACACCTGCCCCGGAAGCCATGCCCAGCTCTGGGCTGTGGGCAAGTCTGGAGCTTGCAGAGAGTGGGCAGAGCAGAAGTGGGGGGTGGCAGACAAGCCACATGCCAGGTCCCTGCTGAGTCACAGATGATGACAGTGTGGGCTGGGGGCAAGGAAGCAACTTCTCCCCCCAGCTGGCTTCCCTGCCACAGAAACCAAAGCTGCACCCTCCCTCCCTCCCTCCCTCCCAGAGCCCTGCTGGGAACCTCTGGGTTTTCAGAAAACTACAAGAGGAAGCAGAACCCTCCACTGCTGCAATCCCCTGTTAAAAAAAGACCTCCCAAAGTTCCCCTGCCCTGATGGTCCTGGAGGGAAGGATAGCCCAGCCCATGTAAGACAGCTGTCACCTAAGGCGGCTCCAGATTGATTTCCACACGGCTAGGGACTCGCTGTTGAGTGTCTCCTGGCCCGGGGAAGAGGCAGCAAGGCGAAAGCCTGACAGGAGGTCCCGGGGCAGGACCTGGGAGGGTGGCAGAGGTCGCAGCAGCAAAGGCCACAGGGGCCACAGAGGAAGGAGGAGGAGAGGCCCTGCTCCTTTGCCGTAGGCTGGGGGCAGCGGGTGGCAGCACTAAGTCAGCACACCGCTGGCCTGTGCCTGGTGGCCACCCACAAAAGAAAAATGGTTTTGTGGGTTCACACCCTGCACAGATCTCACAAGCAGCAGGCATCCCCCCACCCAGCCCCGACTTCTTTCCTTCCCCCCTTGACTTCCCAGGGCTTGTGCCAAACTCATTTCACAAGATCAGACCTGCAGAAGCTCGTTCAAGGGCTTGGCAATCTGCTGACTTCTTTGGGGTTTCCCCCATTAGACCCTAAAGCTCTGGGCTCCCTCTGACCCAATTAGAGCAACCTGGGCGTCACAGCCCACCACAGACACGGGAAGCGGGTACTAGGTCCCAGGGAACTGCCAACGGCAGAATGTGTAAGTGCGAGAGGACCAGTGTGTAGGTGTGGCGCCCTGCTCGCCTTACGTCCCCTCTGCCCCCATCTCTCTGGGCTTTCTCTGGACCACTAGCCAGCTAGCCAGGCAGAAGTGCGAATGCCTTCCTCCTCTGCTGGGGACTCTAGTCCTAGGAGCAGGCTGAGGTGGGGGAGGGGGCAAGTTCTGTATCCCCAAGGCTCTAGATGCTCCAACAAATGGGCATGAGTGTAGTTCAGTGGTACAAAGCTTGCTTGGCGCACACAAGACCCTGGATTCCATCACAGCAACACCACACACACACACACACACACACACACACAAACACAAACACACAGAACTAACATACTTACTAGGAAACAGATATGCAGCCTGTCACACACACAGAGACAGAGAGACAGAGACACAGACAGAGCTAACATACATACTGGGAATACTGGGAAATGGGAATGCAGCCCGGAGTCCCCAGCTCAAACTCCCCTGGCAGCTGCTGGTAGAGGCAGGTCCCCTCTGACAACAGAGTGAAGGTGTAGGTTCCTTGACCAGAACCTAGGACAGAGTCCTATCACACCCCAGGCACGCAGCGGCAGGTCACAGGGCTGCTTTGGGGACAGACAGCTTTGGGGACAGAACAAAGACAGTAGCAAATGGGTGGCTGGGTTCTAGGATGCTTGTCTAGCAGCCTGGTCTCCTAAAACTGTATATTCTGCCCCACTTCTGAAGCCCCGCCGGGGTGGGGGGGCAGAGGTGAGGACGGCACCCACAGAGAGTACTCAACACCGACAACCACATCAAGATGAGCCTGCTCCTGTGTAGATCTGCCTGTCATGGGAGCGTTGGCTGCTGGAACTGGGTTTCCATTGGTCTTCAAAACCAGAAGAGGCATGTCCAGTGATTGGGGCAGGCTCCAGCCTGGGCAGGGGATGGGGTGGGGGTTGGGGGGCGGGGGGGGAGGTGGTGTTGAGTAAAGGTCACACCTTGACTTCTCAAGCACAGGGCTGGCTGAGGTTTTGTCTGATAGTCACAAGCCAATCGCCTACCCACTTCCCACCTTCCCTGCAGGGAAGCGGCTGCCTAACTAGGAGAGTTGGCACCATGGGCCCAGCTCTGTTGTGTGATTTTGAGGGAAGCCACAGCTCTGCACCTGGTTTGTTTATGTAGCCCCCGCCCCTCCCAGAAGTCTGTCTGAGCCCTGGGTGTCTCTGTCACAAATAACCAGGGCTCAGACATCACACAGCATGCTCTACTGAGGGACAAAGTTTCACCATATCCATCCTACAGTCCTTGTTCAGGGTCACTCAGCAAGAAAACAGAACCAGGCCAGGTGTGGGCATTGAAAAGTGGCAAAAGGTTTCGGGTTGCCCTATGTGGCTGTCATGAACATACTCAAGGCAGCTCCCTGGGCTCCCTGCCCAGGTCTGCTTCTGCAGGCTAGGAGCCCCTCCACAGGGAACATGCCAGCCAGACACTTTTCAGCTTGTAAACTGTTATTAAGAAGCTAATAAACTTGATTTCCCAGAACTCTGCCCCGAGGCACCCTTCCCCAGGAAGATGCTAGCCGCAGACACAAACGGGTACCAGGGATTCAGGGCACTTAGGCACAGGACGATCCAAGTTGTGACCATAGCAGGTGAACCTTCAGGGCCACCTGCCCAACACTCTCCATCTCACTTTGGGGCAGTATGGGGATCTCGTGTTAAAGAATGAGGTGTGCTGGCCACCAGAGTCAGGGCTCACCTGTGGCCTGGCTACTCTGTCACGGTTCGTCTGCTATGAGATAGGATGACATGACACTCCTTACAAGGACAGCAGACTCTGCACACACAATGCCTGATGTATAACCAGTAGCTAGCTGGCGGCTTTCCCCCCTTATCTGAGCTTTACCGTCACGGCCCACGTGGTCATGTGTCAGGGCTCTTCCCGACAGGTGGGAAAACAAAATCAAGGTTCAACAATATTAAATTACAGATCTAGATCCCACAGTCAGCAAATGGTGAAGCCGCAGCCTGCTAGGGTCCTACTTGTTTGTTCCTTTGGGTTTTCCTGACAGGGTTTCTCTGGGTAGCCCTGGCTAACCTGGAACTCACTCTGTAGCCCAGGCTGGCTTCCAACTCACAGAGATGCACCTGCCTCTGCCTCCTGAGTGTTGGGATTAAAAGCAAGCGCCTCCGCCATCCAGCAAGTTTTTAATTTTTTTTAAAGATTTACTTTTTTTTCTTTCTTTCTTTCTGTGTGTGTGTGTACAGGTAGGTATTTTACCTGCGTGTATATCTGGACACCAGATACACACAAAGCCTGTGGAGACCAGGCAAAAGTGTTGGGTCCCCTGGAAATAGAATTATAGTCAGTTGCAAGCCACCATGGGCATGCTGGGAATTGAATCCACATCTTCTGCAAGAGCAGCCGGCGCTCTTCACTCTGCCCGCTTTTCAACATGAGGCGCCGGGCAGCAAAAGGACTTGTCTGGAGTGGCAGCTCACTCTTATGTAGACTGAGTGCAAGGACCTTGGGCTCATGAACCCCTCCCCCACCATCCAGTGCAGGTGCCTGGGAGTGGGAACACCTACTGCTTGGGGTGTACTTCTCGGCTTATCGGGCCTTTCACAGACATTATCTCATTAACCTAACCGAGGCGGGGCCGAGGAGGCGAGGCGGGGCCGAGGAGGCGAGGCGGGGCCGAGGAGGCGAGGCGGGGCCGAGGAGGCGAGGCGGGGCCGAGGAGGCGAGGCGGGGCCGAGGAGGCGAGGCGGGGCCGAGGAGGAGGTGGCCGTCATTATGCCGCCTGGCCCCCTGCCTGATAAAAGTCCCTTAGGGCCCAGCTGAGCCTTCAGTTTCCAGACCTGCTTCTACCCAAAATCCCAGGGCACGTTCCCACCCTTCAGGGACCCACCTGGAGAAGGAAGAGGCACCCTGTTCTCCCCCACACTAGCTGTGATTCAGTGGACACCTATTAAGGCAGAGGAGCAGGGCTCCATATCACACCCCCAGCCCCAAGGGGTTCTCCGCCCCAGACAGCTCTTTTTGGGGTTCAGAAGATCTGGACGTGCTTTCCAATCTGACACCCCAGTAGCCTACAAGGCAGGGTCTCTCCAGTGATGTAAATCCATGCCATGCACAGCAACCTCTCCAAACACAAGCAATCTCAGGAGTGTGAAGTCGGCTCCCTTCAGGGTCCCCACCACAGGCACAACCAGGCTGAGGAACCCCCACCTCATAACCCTCCACTGCACATCTGGAGAAACTGAGGCAAAGACTACACACCGCGCGCCTCACAGACCCGAGTCCGCTGGCCTCGCCTCCTGGTCCTCGAGCTTGGGATCACCTGCCCCTCTGGCCAACCATGGTGTCCTATCTCACACCCTGCCAGCACTCACTTGGCCAAACCACTATGCAGGGTGGGGGGGGGAGGTGGGCAGGGGGTGGGGCACAGACAGAAACTGCCTTCCACAGCTTTTGAACCCCAAATGCTTGTACCCGAGAGGCTGACTAAAATCTGTTCAAGGGCGGTAACACCCAGCAACTCCCCACAGTTCCCAGAAAATGTGGAAAAGGTTGTTCCTCGTGTGTGTCTGCCAGGGACACTTGGGGACATCCTAGGAAACCCTCCATTCTTCCCACAGCAGGGCAGGGAAGCTGGCTCTTCCAGTGAGGCTGCCTGTGTGCCAAGAGCTGCCCGCCCTGGCAGTGTCCCTGTCCCAGGCCTGTGCTGGCTGCTGAGGTCAGCCAGCACTCAAGAGTGCTGAGTCTGGTCCCTCCTCCCCCAGCCTGAGTTGGGTAGGAAACTAGGAGCTGCTCCCAGCAGATGGTGAGGTCACTTTGGAAATCCCCTCAGGCAATGGGGCAATACCTAGGCAGGATCCCAGAGTCTCCAGGGACCTGCAGGATGGGGGTGGGAAGTTGCTGCTGGGAGAATACACCCTCTCCCAGCTCCCATATGCGAGCTGTGTGAGGGAACCCAGGCCCAGAGCATAAAACCACAAGACAGGCACACACACTTGCAGCCCTGTGATTTCTTCCTGCTGTCATCGGGTGCCTCTCTGGGACACAGTTTATACAAGCAACGGAGCTTGTGAGATGGCTCAGCATTGAAGAGCACTGGCTGCTGTCCAGAGAACCTGGATTCAGTTCCCAGCACCCACATGGCGGCTCACAACCATCTGTAAGCCCAGTTATAGGGGATCCAACACCTTCTTCCGGCTTCAGCAAGCATCAAGCATACACACGCTGAACAGACATACCTTCAGGAAACACTACACACACACACACACACACACACACATGCGCGCACACACTCACACGCATTCACACACACACACGAATAAGGCACTGTTCATAGTTCAGGTCACAGGAGAGGTATCAGTGAGCCCAAAGGACTGAGACCCAATGTTCTCCCTAAGCTTCTTGATGTGATTCATCCTTACTCTTTCAGACTCCTCCTTCCCAGGCAGCAGAGATGTGGGGGCAGGGGTCACTGACCGGAATGAGCGAGGTTTGGGGTGGGGGTGGGTGGCTTTGAGGAAGTCTGGGTGTTTAGTTTTCTGCCTTCAGAGGCACATACTTGGGGGGGAACTACTACAGTTATATCTAGTTATAAAGGTCTGGTCCACACCTCCATTCCCAGAAAGCTGGGAGCCAGGAGCCCAACACAGGTTTTTGGTCACCCTTGGGGTTCTGTTAGGATGGCTTTAACAGCTTTTATCCTTCTCTGCCACTGAGCAAATGCATCAGGGCCGGAGCCCACCCAGACCAGGATTTGCAAACGTCACAGAGGCAACCTGGCAGGAAAGATCAGGTAGCCACGAGGAATTAGGAGATCCGTTATTCCCTGGATGATGTTTTCCTGGTGTAAACAGCCAGGAGAGTTAGTTCTGTGTTCAGAAGGAAAATTCCAGTGGGTCACATGGTATCACCCATCCATGAGGCCTCAGCTTGACCAGCTTTGGGAACTCTGTGGGAACAGGGCTTGGTCTCCAGGGATATGTGAGCTCAAGGGTTACTCTGGCTCACCCTGGGCTTACCCTGTGTGGGAAGCTACCCTGGGTGAAGTGCTCCAGGCCTGTGCTCTGAGAAGCCGCCCCCCTCCCAGCTCACCCCCCCCATGGGGCCAGGAGCCAGCAGGCACCATTCAGGACACTCTCCAGGGCAGACAGCCCTCACACCTCCTTACCTCCCTCCCTCCCATCTGTTTTAGCTGTTTTAGATCCATCCTAGCTCTTCCCATAGCCCCTGGAGAAACTGAGGCAGGGAGAGGAAGTCACAAGCAGTAGGCTGAAGGACCCAGTTACAGTATGGTTTCTCAATATTGACTTTTGGGGGGCCCCAATTCTGTGCATTGTAGGTGGATCCTAGGTCTCATCCAACATGCTAGCAACAACATGTGTTTCCTATCTGATTAGTGGAAGACTAATACCCTTAGCAGGCAAAAGAGCCCCTATTGAGAGCCCCTGTTCAAAACCAAGTTTCTCATCTCCCAGACCTACAGTAGAGTCACAACCGCACAACACAGCGGCTGAGGACTATTCCACCGGCAGATCTCTCTCTCTCTCTCTCTCTCTCTCTCTCTCTCTCTCTCTCTCTCTCTCTCACACACACACACACACACACACACACACACACAGAGGAACTCCCAACCTAGCAGGTTGAGAAACAGCTGCCATTCCACTTGTGGGGCCAGCAATTTCTCAGATACACATCACCTTCGCTCTGTAAGCCCCAACCGTACAGACTCCCAGCTCAGTGTTTCCTGGAGCTGGGTCAAGGCATGGACCTGGATTCTCTGTGTGCCCTGGGGTGGAGATAGAGGCCTGGGCCCTACAGGTCCTAGAGCTCCCTACCCTTTAACCCAATGAGCAGAAACACCATTCGGGGGCCCAACTCCCCAAACCCTTCGGTCCATAAACCAGGATTATTCCCGAGTACAATTTCTGCACTTCGGTCCACTCTGGTGGTGTGAACCTACCCCCCCCCCGCACCTGTTTCCACCTCGGAGACGCTCCACGCACAAACTTCAGCCCCGGGCTCCGAGTTCACCCGGGAGAAAGTGGAGCGGAGCCTTAAGAAGGTCTAAAAGGGATTTTTGGGTGGAAGGCGGGGCCGCAGGTTCCAACACAAGGCGGTGCCCTCTTTCTTCCCGGGCTTTTAAACTTTAGCGCAAACCACGCGCCGGGTCATCTGGTGACCGTACCCCGGGGAAGCCCTCAGGCGCCCTGGTCGCGGTGAGGCCGAAGATCTGCGGGTGGGATCCAGCAGCCCAGCGGGCACAGAGGGCAGCCTCGGCCTCCAGGGCGCTCCGCAGGGCGCGCAGCCCCCGACCCTCCCCGCGGCCGTCACGGGCAGCTCCGGGACTCCCCAGACACCGCGGCCTAGTGGCCCCGAGCTCCGGCGCGCCCAGTGGCCTTTGCTCACCTCTCAGAGTCCCCTCGTCCCGGGAAGCCGCTGCGATCTGAGCGGGCAGCACGGCGGGGTGGTGGCTCCACCGAGGCTGGGCGCCGGCGCTCCGCCTCTTCCCTACCTGCGCGAGGGCGCAGGGGCGGGACCTGGGGGTGGTGGGCGGGACCTGGCCGGGCGTGGCTTCTTACGTGGGCGGGGCTTCAGATGGGCGGGGTCGACCCACTGCTTCAGCCTTGGAGGGCCTCCTGGGTTGTTAGGCTCTCTGTGCTCCACTCAAGGCCACGTGTAAGCACTTGCCTAGCGTACAGATCTTAGGTTCGACCCCCATCAACACACACACACCAAACAAAAACCACCCAATCTCCCTTCTCCTCTCGCTGGACCAGGCTCCTTCCACTCCAGCAGCCTCTGCTTGCATCCTTTCCAGCTCCCCCCTCCAGGGAAACTGATTTTCTCTGCCTGCTACTGCTCCTCTCTGCCCTAGAACCACCTCTCTTCAGGCCTTCGAGACCAGACCAGGTCTTTCTGGAAGCTGAGTCTTGTCCCCTTAACCACTCCAGCACTAACAGAGCAGTTAGAAGGGGGCTAAAGTGTGCAGGGGCTGACCCAGGCTGCCAGTCAGTTCTGAGTACTCTTGGGCCAGAGTGGGTGTTGCTCTGCAGCCAGGACACAGGCTTCCTGCTGGGGCTGGAACTTGGCTCACACAAGAGCTTGTTGCAGCAGAGGAGGAAAGGCCCCCACATCTTGGAATAGTGGGTGGCCCAGGTCCAGGCCTTAGGCATTCTAGCCTAGTCATGACTGACCGAGTAGCAACACATGCTAGGCCTTCTGGGTTGCTTTATTGGCTATAGCGAGAAAGAAGTATAAACAATTAAAGCTAACAGGAAGCTGGGGAGGGGGTTCAAATCCTGACCTGCACCCGACTCACCTCTGTGGCCTTAAACAACTCCCCAAGCTTCCTGGGCCTCAGCTTCGCCCACCCTGTCTGAGTGAGTGGGGGTAGCAACAGGAAGGCCTGTAGGGCCAGGGGCTCTAACTCGCAGCTGCTGTTGTGTTTGCTATTATTAGCCGTGTTGAGGGCAGGACCTCCCTCAGTTTGCCCCACAGCCTACATCTTAGCCACACTTTCTTCTTTATCTCCCCTCTGGACCCAGAAGCCCCTCAGTTCTACACCCTGAGAGGCCGTCCCTTGTGATGGTCTTACCCACTTCCAAGTAGGGTACCGGTCTTCATTTTCATGTCCCTGGTCCTGGGCTAAGGACAAAATGTATGACACCCTGTCCAACACTCCTATGCACCGACCTAGCAGCACACACAGGATCGGTCCAGCCCAGCTGCGGGAAGGACAAGGGCACGGGGTCCCCTTCTTCAGGCTCCAAGGGTAGAGAGTGAAGGAACTGAAGGGGGCAGATCATCTTGGCAGCAGAGCATGCACACCCTGAGTCAAAGCACTGGGGACGCGGAGGTGAGTTCGAGGCCAGCCTGGTAATTCCAGGACAGCCAGGGCTACACAGAGAAACCCTGTCACTGGGAAAGGGAGAGAGAGGGAGAGGGAGAGGGAAGGAGGGAGGGAGGGAGGGAAGGAGGAGGGAGGCGCAGGGCAGGCAGAGGCAGGGGCTTCCTGGCTGGGCTGCAGCTGGCCTCCATCTTTGGTTGTTCTGTGCTGTCGTGATCACCCGGTCACGTGGCTCGCAGTGCCCTGTGCCCAGATCCACTCCAAACTGCCTTGGGAGCCGCGGGCCCCTGGATATCACTGCTGGTCTCACTTCCGGAACCTCCTCCTGGCTGAGCCCTGTCACAGCCTGGGCAGCAGAAGGAGCAAGGCGGAAGGGAGCTGCGACCTCATGACCCTGGAGAGCCTGTCTCCTTTTTGATCTATTTACGCGGTTTCTGAAACTTAGGGCAGGAGGAATGCTCTTGCAGAGACCCAGGTTCAGTTCCCAGCTCGCACGTGGGGGATTGCAGACCCCTGTACATCTCCTGGGAGGGCTGAAGCTCCCATCTCACCTCCACAAGCTCGCACACCATACATGCATATGTGCAGGGCAAACACTTCCACGCATGAAAACAAACATTAAAAACAATAAACTAAAAAGTGAGCGGACGTGTGTGTGTGCTTGCCTGAGTTTATGCGCACCGTGTGTGTGTGTGTGTGTGTGTGTGTGTGTGTGTGTGTGTGTGTGTTTGCATGAGTTTCCGTGTGCCACGTGCTTGGGGAAGGGCATGAGAGCCCTTGGAGCTTGAGCTCGCTCATGTTATCTGGGATGACAAGTTTCTGCTCCCCAGTCGCCAGCCACCGATAGGCACGGCAGGAGCAAAAGCAGATAATTATGTAGATTAACAGATAGTTACCTATAATAGTCAAAACTTACAGCTAGGTTAGTTAGGTTTTCTAGATATATAGAGATGTATTTGAGATGGGTAAATATTCTTCAAACCTTCCAAAGACCTACAAAATATGGCATTTAAAATGGTTTAGGTGAGACATAAATGCTCCTGGCAACACCACCTGCGTCAAAAAGGAAGATGGACATTAAAGAAACTGGTTATGGAGTTTACATCCAATATGGCAAGACTAGCCATTTGGACAAGATACTGCCCTTGTTTGGACTGTTTGACTTTATGCTGTATGAACTGGACATGTAGGACCCACAGAAAAGTGACTGCTGATTCAAAATGGACATTGCTACAGAGTTCCTGCTTCATGGAAGAGTCTGCCAGACAGTCTGCAGGACACAGAGAAAAGTGACTGACAAACTGCCAATACAAGAAGACAGTTTAAAGTTTCCTACTTTGCTGAAGAGTCTGCTAGACACACTATGGCCTATGGGCTGAAGATGGAAGATTACAGAAGAACTTCAGGTGACTGACAAGGCAAGATGTCTCTGGCATTTCTAGAGTTTGTATACTATCCTTCTGTGGTCTTTGAAGGAGTTGAAGACAGATAGTTATGGTTATAGTTTTCCTTAGTTAAGCTTAAAGACAAGATACATATAGGACTTTAGACTCACAAACATAGGATAGATGATAGAATAGTTTCTTTTAATCTTGCTAAATGTTAATAAACTAAATATTGTTAACTGTGATTCTTACTTGATAACTGTTGTGTTATATATTTTGCTGTGTTAAGGTTAAAACCCTTCTTTTTATTTAGACAGAAAAGAGGAGATGATGGGAGATGTCATTCTGTATATGTGTTTCTCATACTGGTTAATGAATAAAGCACCGTTGGCCAATAGGAAAGGAAGATAGGAGGGACTAGGAGACAAGGAGGAAAGAGAAAGGAGTAAGGAGGAGTCAACATGGAGAGTCTGGAGAGAGCTGGACGCCAGCCGGCTCTCTGATAAGACCACGTGGAAATACATAGATTAGCAGAAATGGGTTAATACTTAAGACAGAGCTAGCCAATAAGAAACTAGTACCTGGCCAAAAGCATTATATCAAATAAAGAGTCTCTGTGTGTTAATTGGGGCTGGCGCGGCAGCAGGACAAGACCGGTGGCGGGAGCAAAATCCTTACTCCTTACAGATAATAACCCCAAACCTGGGGGTTGTTTCTTCGAAGCAAATCAGAAAGCCTTTACTGCGTGCGTACTCAGCACATCCTGCTGACGTTTATGCAGATGGAATCAAAAGAACCAGCCCTTAGGGTTGGGGCACAGGTCGGTGGCTGAGCTTGCCTGGGATGTATGTGAGTTCCATGATGTGAGCAACATTCTGTCTATGCCATGGTGGGGAGGTGATGTGGGGTGTCCTTCTGGATGCTGGGAATATGTGTTGCTTTTATTGGTTGATGAATAAATAGAGCTGTTTCAGCCGATGGCTAAGCAGAGTAAAGCTAGGCAGGAAATCTGAACACAGAGACAAGAGACGGAGAGGGAGGAGGCAGGGTCAAAAGACACCATGTAGCCATAGGGGAGGCAAGATATCAGGGCATCATTGGTAAGCCACAGCCCCATGGTGATTGATACACAGATTAGTAGAAATGGGTTAATTTACAAGAGAGAGAGCTAGCCAGTAATAAGCCTAAGCCATTGGCCAAACAATTATATATTAAGTCTCAGGGTGGTTATCTTATAAGCAGCTGTGGAGCCAGGGTAGGTAGAGAGAAGCTGGTCCAACTACAGGGAAGAGCATCAGGCAGAGGGAAGCTCTGGAGGGGTGATGGCTACTGCATCCAAGTACAGTTTGACCCTCCATCTTGCAGATGCTGCTCCAGTAGCTGGGCTATGTCCTCACCCCTGCAAGGCCAAGGACAGGGCTATGAAATGTCGATGCTTCAGTGACATCAGAGAATTGTGCCATGCTGCCCCAGCCCTGGAGGTACAGAGGGATCACAGGCTGGGCTGCAGTAGGCCAGCTGTCCTGCCTGGCATGGGAGAGTGAGAAACGGGTTAGGTATAATATGTCGCAATACCATACGGCTGTTAAAGGCAACGAGGCAACCCTGTGTTGATACAGAACTATCTCCAAGATGCACAGAGAAGGGAAACAAAATGCAGGACGCACACACCACATTTTATAACTCAGAGAAATAAATCAAAACAACTTGGACTGGCTCAGCTGTTGAGAGCAGTGGCTGCTCTTCAGAGGTCCTGAGTTCAACTCCCAGCAACCACAGGTATAGCCTGACTTCTGTCAGAATATCTTTCCCTCCAGAGCTGTACTGCATACCTTGAGAATCCCTCAAGACTGCCTTGCAACTCTGAAAAGGTGTGTGTGTGAGAGAGAGAGAGAGAGAGAGAGAGGGGAGAGAGAGAGAGAGAGAGAGAGAGAGAGAGAGAGAGAGAGAGAGAGAGAGAGAGAGAGGAGAGAGAGAGAGGAGAGAGAGAGGAGAGAGAGAGAGAGAGAGAGAGAGAGAGAGAGAGAGAGAGAGAGAGAGAGAGAGAGAGAGAGAGAGAGAGAGAGAGAGAGAGAGAGAGAGAGAGAGAGAGAGAGAGAGAGAGAGAGAGAGAGAGAGAGAGAGAGAGAGAGAGAGAGAGAGAGGAGAGAGAGAGAGAGAGAGAGAGAGAGAGAGAGAGGAGAGAGAGAGAGAGAGAGAGAGAGAGAGAGAGAGAGAGAGAGAGAGAGAGAGAGAGAGAGAGAGAGAGAGAGAGAGAGAACTGGAGCACGATCTCAGGTGTTGTTTCTCAGGCTTTGTCCACCTTATTTTGAGACTGCATCTCTCACTAGCCGGGACTCACCAATCAGGCTAGGCTAGTCCACCAAGTAGCCCCAAAGATTCACCTGTATCCACTTTCCACTGCTGGGTTTAGGAATGCGAAGTGCCATGACTGCCTTTTTAAATGTTTTTTTGTTTGTTTGTTTGATTTTTCAAGACAGGGTTTCTCTGTGTAGCCCTGGTTGTCTTGGAACTCGCTCTGTAGACCAGGCTGGCCGTGAACTCACAGAGATCCACCTGCCTCTGCCTCCCGAGTGCTGGGATTAAAGGTGTGTGCCAGCACCAACCTTTTTATATGTGATCCCTATTTAAGTTTGGAAAGAGTCAGGGCTGTGTCCAGGGCTGTAGAGAACAAAGACGGAGTAGTGTCCTCCACAGAAGGCCATGTTTTTTCCAGCCATCACGGTGAACAAGTTTTGTGCTTCAGGTCATTCTGGCGGTGCTCGGGACACGCTGATTTGTGTGGAGGTGGAGGACGTGGCGGGGCTGCTGCAAGGGTTCCGGGGAGAGGGGGTAAGGAAAGACCTCAAGACAACGGGATACAGGGAAGAGGACAGAGATGTCCCTTCTCCTCAAAGTGTTCCTGACAGAGGCCCCAAGCATACTCCAGGTAGACCTTCCCTCAAGCAGGGAGGAAATTCCGGATGTAGGGGACCCAGGAAAAGTTAAAAGTTCCAGAGAAAGAAAGGGTCCAAGATCACTGGGCAACGTCAGCTAGTATTAATGGTGCGTCGTCTCCCTCTAGTGGTCATATGCAGTACTGCATGGAGGAATTAATCCCCACCCCGCCCCACCCCGCCCCACCCCGCAGAAAACGTCAAGGTTAAAGGTTTAGTAAAGAAGGGCACGGGCTAACTCCTGAGAGGCTTGTGAGAGTTTAGTGAGATGTCAAACCCCAGGTACATCTCTGGAAGTTTCCTTGAAAGAGCACTGTGCCTGGGAAGAGCATCAGTGTCAATGTTCGGACCTGCCTGCCTCGAGTGCACCAGCATTGCCCGGGATGGGCAGGAAGCTGATGTGGCCCGAATCTTGGGATTCGGAAGTTTCATTTCTCTCTTCCCGGTGCCTCCCTCCTGGAAGGTAACTTTGTGTTCCATCCTTGCTTCCCTCCGTAGCCTGCTCCTGATCTCTTTACCAGAGCCACCCTCCTCTGAGCCAGGAAGCGGTCAGTCTAGCTGGCCTTTGGGAACCAATGGACTTTGCTAATTCAGATCGCTTGTCACCTACAGTTAACTCCCCAGCAGGTTATACTGTCAGACTCTCCTGGACAACACACTTCTTAGAGCCCGCCCCCACCTCCTTGGACGAAGCAATCACCATCATGGCCTGGAGGGACAGCTCTGGGGACACAAAGGCTCAGGTATACCCATCTCTCCAATGCTAGCTTGTGGTGTTTAGCGAATGACCTTGTCTTGGGGTGCTGAGTCTCTCTAAAATGACACTTTCCAGTGACACACCTTTAATCCCTGTCGGAAAAAAATGAACAAGAACTTCTAATCCACAAGAATGGTGTGAACAGGGGCTGGAGAGATGGCTCAGGGTTAAGAGCATTGGCTGTGATTCCTGAGAATAAATGAGCACCTCAGACGTGCCAGATGAGATTCTTGTCTGTCTACAGCAGAAAAATGACCACAGGTGGCTAAAATACATCACAGTCAGGAAATGACATGTACACATGCCCAATGAGACAAGAGAGACATCCTGAGATTTAAAAAAAAAAAAAAAAACACTCTTTTAAATTGTTCCTATTGTGTGTGTGCCCCACAGCACACATGTGGAGATTTCTCTGTGTGTAGCCCTGGCTGTCCTGGAACTCTCTCTGTAGACCAGGCTGGACTTGAACTCACAGAGATGTGCCTGCCTCTGCCTCCCAGTGCTGGGATTAAAGGCGTGTGCCACCCCACCTGGTGTGAATGCTCATTCATTTCTTGCACCGTGTGGGTCCCAGGAATTGAACTGTGGTCTTCAGACTTGGTAGCGATTACCTTTACCCTAGTGGTTCTGAACTTGGAGGGCGAGAGACATCACAAGACTACACTATATTACGTCATGATTCATAGAGGAGCAAAATTACAAGGAAGCAACAGCATTGATTCTGTTTGGGGGTCAGCACACGAGGAACTGTATTAAAGGGTTGCAGCGTCAGGGAGGTTGAGACTGCTGCTCTAGAGACTCCACGTAGCCTGGGACATTTTAATCTTGCTGCTCCTGGGGACATGCCTCTCACATCTGGGAGAGTACTCTCCCACTGAGCTACACCCCTGCCTTGCACTAAGACGTTTTAAAATATTTTTATTTAGAAACATTTTGATTGTGTGTACATGTGCACTCAGGTGAGTTTTTGCACCTGAGCGCATTGCCTACAGAGGCCGACAGAGGGCACCACATCTCTCTGCGGCTGGAGTGACAGGTGGTTATGAGCCACTTGAGGAGGATGCAGGGAAGGGACCCCAGTCCTCTGCAAGGACAGTGCATATACGCTTAGCCGCCTGTTACTTCTTACATAGTTTTTGCTTTTTGTTACGCATTTGTGTGTGGGTATGGACATATGAATACAGAAGAGGGTGTCAGACCCCGTGATCTGGAGTCACAGGAGGCTGATTTACAAGCAGCCTGCTTTGGGTATGGAGACCTGAACTCTGGTCCTCTAGAAGAGAAGCAAGTACTCATAACTGCTGAGACACCTCTCCTGCTTATTATTTACTTATGGACAATGCTTTATGTGGCTAAGATTGGCATCCAGTTCCTTCTGTGTCGCTCAGGCTGGCCCTAAACTCCTAACCCTCCTGTCTAATGCGGAGGTGACCATGTCATCACACTGGAAAGTGTGACAGAGCCTCCTGGCCGGGGGTTGGGCACACAGGCATGCACATGGGCCTTTCATGAGATTTGGGGGGGGGGGTGAATGTGCTGGCTGTTCTTGGTTGTCAACTTGACGATATATATCTGGAATGAACCACTATCCACAAATGGAGACCACACTCGGGACACTGATCTTGAGGCAGGATGATAGGCCTTTACCCCAGACTTTGAGGCAGGAAGGCACACCTTTAATCTGGGCCACACCTTCTGCTGGAAACTATATAAGGATAATGGAAGAAGGAAGGGTTTGTCCTGGCCTTGTGGGCATATCCCTCCCCTCACTCCCTGTCATTGGAGCCTACTTCTTCAGGGTTCCAGAAGACCAGCTGAGACACCCAGCCTCGTGGACTGAGCGACTCTATATCCCCGGACTTCCCATTGTTGAACAGCAGCCTGTCGGTCATTCCAATAAATTCCCGGGTATTCTGGGTTCACTGTGTAAGTTCTGTGACTCTAGAGAACCACAACTAATAAAGGGAATTTCACAGAGTACTGACCCTCTTTTTCTGTTGTTTGTTTGAGACAGGGTTTCTCTGTAACACCCTGGCTGTCCTGGAACTCGCTCTGTAGGAGAAGCTGGCCTCAAATTCAGAGCTGCCTGCCTCTGCCTCCCTAGTGCTGGGACTAAAGGCGTGCCAGGACACCCAGCTCATGAGCATGGAGCTGCAAGCCCCACCTGCCCAACTGGGAGGGGCCGGTGAACTTCTGTCCCTCATCATCCCCGCCACCGTGGGACACTGGGCTGGCACTATGAAGATCTGGACTTTGGAGCGTGTCTTCCTCCCTCCCAACATGGGAAATGGTTACCACGGCAGCAATGCAGAAATACCCAAACCCCAAGAACCCAAGCAAGTATGTTCAGCGTTAACATGATGGACCGACATGTGGATCCCTGTGGAAAGCTGCACAGCCACAGGCTCCTCAGCACAGTGAGTCCAGCCTTCCGTTAAGTCCCTTATTGGTGCAGCAAGAATGAAAATAAACCCGCGAGAACACTCGGTGGTTGACCCGGTAAAGAGGTAAAGAAGACAATGGAGCTCAGGTCCACTAGCATCTCATTTACAAACAGGACCTCAGTAGGCCAGAGGCTACAAGCCACGCCCACACGACCCGGAGGAAACTGTCAGTCATCACTGTGAAAGGGGTCAGCCTCAGCAGCTACCGAGGGACTCAAGGCAAGCGCCTCATCTTCCAACGCTAACAAAGGCCGAGAAGCAATGGAATGGGCGATACAGAAACTGAACGCCGAGTTTGAAGAATTGAAAGCGTGCGAGCATGCGGACACCAAGGGCGGCCGAGGCCGAGGAAAAATGATGATGGAAATGTGGGTCCAGCTACCGGGCCCCGAGCATTCTCCAAGATGACACCATTTGTATTTGTCATTTAAAAGCTACAACTATTCCAGGTAGATTTCATTCATTTAATGTTTTAATGAACCGGGGTAAGGCTGTGGCTTTTGATCAAAACAAAAGATGGAAAACTTCTAAGTGATCCTTTGAGGGGCATGGGCTCTAGGGCGCTGAGTGGAGAGTCTTGTGTTCCTGTGGACGGTTCTCGGGTTTGTTAGAAGAAATTGGTGTTGATCTCATCTCCTTATATAGAATCTTAGTGCCTTTCAGATCCTGGACCACTACCTGGCCTTAGACCAGCTAGAGCACAGTTGCCTGCAGCTGCAAACTAGAACCACGTGAGGAACTCACTTTAAAAAAAAAAAAAAAAAGAGAGAGAGAGAAGTTGTAGGGCTGGAGAGATGGCTCAGAGGTTAAGAGCACTGGTCCTGAGTTCAATTCCCAGCAGCCACATGGTGGCTCACAATCACCTATAATGAGATCTGGTGCTCTCTTCGGGCATACAGACATACATGTAGCGCTGTATAATTGTAAATAAATAAATCTGAGAGAGAAGTTGTAGAATTTGAAATGACAAGCCAGGTGTTGGTGGCAGAGGCAGGTGGATCTCTGTGAGTTAGGCCAGCCTGGTCTACACAGTGAGTTCCAGGGTCCCAGGACAGGCTCCAAAGCAATACAGAGAAGCCTTGTCTCAAAAAAATTTTTTCAATTTTTTTGAAATGACATTAATTTGTATAAAATAACCTGTTCTATTGGAAACCAGTGTTTGGATTTGGTACTTAACTGATATTTTTGGATTGAAAATTAGCGCTGAAGTAATAAATGACTCCAGCTCATCTCTTAAGCCACAATTAGGAAGCAGAGTGGGCTAGCCTGGAACAGGGCCAGCCTTTGAAATCTCAGAGTACACCCCCAGTGACATAACCTCCCCCAGCAACAGCAAGGCCACACCTCTTAAATCTACCCAAACAGCTCCACCAAGTAAGTACCAAATATTCAAATACTTGAGACTATGGGGAGGGGGGGAGGGGGCCGGGACAGCAACACCTCTGTCATTCCGTTCCTGAAGGGTGGGGATGGAACCCAGGGCTGCGCTTAAGCTAGGCAAGCAACCGAGCCACTCCCAGCCCCTGTTTTAAAGTCAGAGGCGCTCTTACAGGATGACGGCATCCTTGGGTATAGAAGTGTAGATGTAGAGGAAGCCACAGGCTTCCCTGGAGTGTTGCAGAATGAAACGAAATAAACCGGTCGAGCTGGTTTTGTGCGGCTGGCGTTTGGTTGCTCTGGTGAGAACATTACAGGCTGAGGTCTAAATTCAAGCTGTGAAATGCTAGCTGTGAAACTACAGCGAGTCTCCCTTTGAACGCATCTGTCTGAGTGCACTCTGCGCTGCTGCTGGTCGTCAAGCCTGACGACCCGAGTTTGATCCCTGGGACCTACAGGCTGGAAAAGGAGGGTCGGTTCCTGGAAACTGTCCTCTAACCTTCATCGTAAAACATATTTGAAAATTATGAAGCTGGACAGGGGTGGCGCACACCTTTGATCCCAGCCCTCGGGAGGCAGAGTCGGGCAGATCTCTGTGAGTTCAAGGCCAGCCTGGTCTACAGAGCGAGTTCCAGGACAGCCTCCAAAGCCACACAGAGAAACCCTGTCTCAAAAAGAAAAAGAAAAAAAGAAAACATCTCTTTCTCTCTCTTTTAAAGACCTCTCTACACAGACCTGCACTCACTACATAGACCAGGCTAACCTTGAACTCACAGAACTCCACCTACCGCTGGGATTAAGGACTTCTGTTACCACACCTGGCCTAAGAAAAACATCTTAAGTGAGACCACTGAGCAAAGTTTATGTTTCAGGGGTCGAGAGGTGACCCTGTGATTAAGAGTGCTTGTGACTCTTACAGATGACCTGGGTTCAGTTCCCAGAACCCAAATGGTGGCTCACAATTGTCTATAACTCCAGTTGGGGGCGGAGGGGTCTCCATTCTCCTGCTTCAGCCCCCTGAGCATAGGGGTTCCAGGTGTAAAATGCTAAACTGCTTGCTAGTTGATTCCACATGTGGACAAGTCCGCCTGGCCCTCCCAATGGCTCCTTCTGGGTGGTCCGCTGAAATATAGCCATTTCCATCTCTCGGGGACAAATGAAGCCTGAGTTGTTGAGCACAGTCCTGTCTTGAACTGGCCCCTCTCCACACAAACCAGGGCCATGACTCAGGCCACGGTTCCGGAAGGGGACCTTCCTCCGTCAGTCCCCACAACTAGCTCTTCTCCAGTAGTTAGTGTTTGTGTTTGTATTTTTGTTGAGACTGCGTACACCTTGCTGGTTGGCTTGGAACTCGCTATGTAAACCGTGTTAGCCTTGAATGCACAGATACCTGCCTGTCTCTGACTCCTGAGTGCTGAGTGTACCACATGCCCATCTTTTAAATCATTTCAGATCCCTGGCTGGCCTGGAATCTGTCTCAACCCAGGCTAACTTTGGTAATGTGCTGCTATGGAGATACACTATTTCTGCTTTATGGTTTTCCTGTGTACGCCTGTGTGCATGTCTCTGTATTTTTCCATTGCTATGATAAAACACTGCGGCCAGGGCAGCTTGAGGAAGAAAAAGGTTATTTGGGTTCCAGAGGGATGAGTCCATGATGATAGAGTGGAGGCAAGATGGTTGGAGCAGGATGCTGAGCTCACATCCTTTACTATAAACACTAAGCAGAGAGAGCCCTGAAATGATGCCTCGAGGAGTCTTTTAACTCTCGAAACCCACCTCCAATGACACACTTCCTCCAACACGGCCACACCTCCTAAGCCTCCCCAAACAGTATCCACCAACTGGGGACCAAATGTCCCAATGCATGAGCCTATGAGGACATTCTCAAACCACCGCAGAGGGCGTGCATGCTGGGGATGAGGTCAGAACACCACATCTTCCCTCGTCACTGTGGTGGGTTGAATGGATACGGCCTCCACAGACTCACACGTGTGTGAATGCTTGGCTCATAGGAAGCGGCACTATTTTGAGGTGTGGCCTTATTGGAGCAGGTGTGGTCTTGTTGGAGGAAGTGTGTCAGTGTGGAGGCGGGCTTTGAGGTCTCATATATGCTCAAGCTACGCCCAGTGTCTCAGTTTGCTTCCTGTTGCCTTCAGATCAAGATGTGGGACTCTTAGCTCCTTCTCCAGCACCGTGTCTGCCTGCACACCGCCATGTCCTACCATGATGGTAATGGACAGAACCTCTGAACTATAAGCCACCCCATTAAATGCTTTCCTTTGTAAGAGTTGCCATGGTCATGGTGACACTTCACAGCAATAGAGACCCCATCCAAGACACTGTCCATCTTATTTTGAGACAAGAGCTTTCACTGAACGTGGAGCTTGTCAGTGCCACTGGATTGGCTGGCCAGCAACACCTTTGACCTTCCTGTGTCTCCAACACTGGATTATAGGCATGTGCTGTTGCACTCAGTGTTTGAGTTGCTTCTGGGGCTTAACTTCAGGTCCTCACGCTTGTGTGGCCACCAACAAAACCATCTCCCCAGCCCCTAGATGCTGTTATCATCCGCACACCCTGGATATAAACCTCCTCACTGCTTGGTCCTGGGAGATGTCTTTCCTCAAGAGCCAGTAGGTGTGACATGATCCTGACTTGACGCAAAGTGCATGTATATAGCATAATTCTGGGAATGTGCAGAAGGCCAAGGAATGGAGGGAAGGATTCTGCTACACCTGTCACTCCCAGCCCCGAGGCTTCATGAAGAATTTCTGTTAACCCGGACCCTGACAACTCCAGATCTTCAGGCTGTAGTCTGCCTGCTTGTTGGATATGATCCTTGTGTGGTTTCCTTTTCCCTAGATTTCCTGTAGCAATCTTATCACACCTTTGAAAATTCTGCCAAACCGCTAAAGCTGCACATAAAAATCTAAAGGATTGTTGGGCTGGAGAGATGGCTCAGCAGTTAGAAACACTGGCTGTTCTTGTAGAGGACTGGGTTCCATTCCGAGCACTCACGCCTGTTAATCACCCTCTTCTGATCTCTGGGGGCACCAGGAACACACACTGTACACAGACACACATGCAGACAAAACAGTATACATTTAAAAATATTTCTAAGGGTCTACAGAGATGGCTCAGTGGTTAGGAGCACTGGCTGCTGTTCCAGAGGTGCAGAGTTCAATTCCCAGCACCCACACGGTGACTCACAACTGTCTGTAGTGAGGTCTGGTGCCCTCTTCTGGCCTGCAAGCACACATGCAGGCGGAACACTGTGTATGTAAAGATTCTGTTTTTGCTATAGAGCCCAGACTGTCCTGGTACTTAGTATGTAGCCCAGGCTGGCCTTGAACCTATGGCCAAGCCGCCCAAGTACAAGGATTGTGGGTGTGAGCCATCATGCTGGGCAGATTGAGGCCCTATAAAAGAGACCCTGCATCAGGCATGGTGGTGCTTGCCTGCAGTTGGGAATCAGGAGTTCAAGTCCATCCTCAACTACATAATAAGTTCAGGGCCAGCCTAGAACTTTGCCTTAAAACCCAAACAAACAGATAAAAAAGAGAGCTTGTCAGACCCCTCCCACTCCCGCCTGCAGACAGGGGAGGAACACCTATCAGCTGGGAAGTGAGCCCTCACTCACTGGACACACCACATGGGCTCCTTGATCTTCCTGCTCTCCCAAACCATGAGTGGTAGATTCCCGAGGTTTACACGCTTCCGGTACTTGGTAGATTTTATCAATGCCCGGATGGGCGTTTGTGGACGTCCCCCCTTGCCACCTGCCCCGCTAATTCCTCTCCACCCGTCTCTGGATCAGGGATCCTTTCTTGTTGCTGCAGCCTGCCTCTGCACCGGTGTGTTCTTGGGCTCACCTCTGCTTTGGGCTCACCCTCAACCCCTTCCAAGCAGGCTTCCTCTCCGCCAGAGCAGCCTTGTCAGGTCCCCAGGCCCCGCCTTGCCATCTGTCCTCAAAGCAGTGGACTGGGAGAGCTGACACAGCTGGCTGCTTCCTACAGCTTCATGGCTTCTGCCCTTTCCCCGTCCTCCTCCTCCTCCCTCTTCTCCCATCCACCCCTGAGCCAGCAACCCTGATTCCCACACCCTACATCGCTCATCCAGTTCTGAGCTGCAGTTCTAGCCTTGGCACCTCTGAGATGCTTGTGGTTGGGGTATCCAACAGTCTCTGCCCACCATGTGCTTAACAACACACAGCAGAATTCGTGTGCAGACTGCCTTGTTGCCTATTCCCCTTGGAAAACAGTGATCCTGGAGTCTCCGCCACCACCCACTGTTACCCCTTCCGCCCACACGGAAACGCATCGCATCAGGCAATCCTGTTGGGTCAGCTTCAAAATGTAGTCTCAAAGCTCAGTGTCACGGCCGGAGGGTTTGTGTGATCTTATCATTTCAGGGTCATAAGTTCAAGGCCAGCCTGGGCTACACAGTGAGAACCTGTCAGCAGCGACAGCAGAAAATGACTCTTGGATGTGCAGTTTCTGCCATCTCCACAGCTGCACCCCTGTCCAAGCACTGACCCTGCCCCCCTTGCAGGCCAGAGCCTGGTCACATGACCATCCAGCCTCAAGCCCCAAGTGTCAAAAGCGATGAGTCAGGACCAAGGTTGTTTTTGTTTTTTTTTAACTTTTATTTCATGTGCATTGGTGTTTTGCCTGTGCGTGTGTCTGTGTGAAGGTGTCGGGTCCCCTGGAACTGGAGTTACAGACAGTTGTGAGCTCCATGTGGGTGCTGGGAATTGAACCCTGTTCTCTGGAAGAGCAGCCAGTGAGCTATCTCTTAACCCCTAGGGCCAAGGGTCTTGAGAGATGGGCTTTTCTCAAACTTCCCAAGGTATGGCCACCACAGTATTGACTTGGGCTTGTGCCTGTCACAGAAAGGCTGTAGAGGAAGGTTCTGGAAAGGAGACCAGAGCAGCCTTTTCATTGGAGAGGAGATTATTGCCCCGTGGTAGAGAGAGCTGAGGCTGTTGCAGTGGGATTGGTCTGGTAGGGACCTGTGTTCCAGTCCACAAAAGCCCAGAAATGGTTCAGAGGCCAAGAGTACTTGCTGTTCTTGCAAAGAACCAGAGTTTGGTTCCCAGCACACACATAGTCGCTCACAAGGGTCTGTAACTCAGTTCCAGGGGATCCAACACCCCCTTTTGGCCTCCTTGGACGCTGCATGGGACGGGACGTGGGATGATCGGGGCTGTTTCATACTGGTATTGGGATTGCAGTTTGGTTACTGGTATTGGGATTGCTGTTATGTTTCCACTAGGAAAGCAAGCACTTAAGGAAGGCTTCCTCCCTCCCTCCCTCCCTCCCTCCCTCCCTCCCTTCCTCCCTCCCTCCCTTTCTTCCTCCCTTCCTCCCTTCCTCCCTCCCTCCCTCCCTCCCTCCCTTCCTCCCTTCCTCCCTCCCTTCCTTCCTCCCTCCCTTCCTCCCTCCCTCCCTCCCTCCCTCCCTTCCTCCCTTCCTCCCTCCCTTCCTCCCTCCCTTCCTCCCTCCCTCCCTCCCTCCCTCCCTTCCTTCCTCCTCCCTTTCTCCCCCCTCTCTCCCTTCCTCCCTCCCTCCCTCCCTCCCTCCCTCCCTCCCTTCCTTCCTCCCCCTCCCCTCTTTCTGAAATGCATTTGTTGGTATCTAGACATGGGGCAGAGTAGATTCGCCGAGGCTGGGGTATGGAGGACTGACCTCCCTCTGAGGCTTTGCTAGAGAACTATGTGGAGGCCCTGACAGAGAGGCCAGCACGTGGCCCAGGTGGCTGGACACTACCCTCCATTCTTGGCAAGGTCTGAGGTTGGTGGCTGCAGTGTTGACTGCTCAGCACCTGCTTGCCACAGGCTTCACTTCTGGCCTTGCTCAAAGCTGTTGGTAGAACAGGCGCAGGACTCCCTCACAGCCTGCTCCAAGAACCGTGTGAAGCTGAAGCCAGGTGGGGGTCGGCCTGAAGCGTGCCGTTGCTGTCTTCTTAAACCACCACAGCAGGAGAACCCTCGCTCTCCCTACCCTGGGCCTGTCTTTCTCTGGGGCAGACCTGAGGCAGAGCAGATCCAGGGAAAGTGATGGAGAACAAACTGGTGTTCTGTCAGCCATCCCCCGAGGGGAGGAACCCTGTTGTAGTTTACTTTCTCCTGCCAGCCGTGGTAAACTGAAAGCAGCCTGGGGAGCAAAGAGTTTCTTTTAATCAGTCATAAAGGGAAGTCAGGCCAGGCGGTGGCAGCGGCGGGCGGCAGCAGAGCTTTTGACCCCAGCACTTGGGAGGCAGGGGCAGGAGCATCTCTGTGAATTTGAGGCCAGCTGGTCTACCAGATGGAGTTCCAGGCCAGCCAGGATTAAAAACTAAAACAATGCAAGGAAGTCAGGGCAGGGACTGGAGAGGAGCCTGGAGGCAGGAGCTGGTGCAGAGGCCTTGGAGGGAGCTGCTCACTGGCTGGCTCTCCATGGCGTGCTCAGACTGCTTTCTTTCAGTGCCCAGGGGTGGCGCAGCTCACAGAGGATTGACCCCTTCCACATCTATCATTAATCAAGAAAATGCCAGTAGGGCCGTGGCGGCTCATGCCTTTTTGCATTTAAAGCGGTTGCCTCTCTTGCTCTTTCTCTGTATGCATCTGGAGGTCAGGTGTCAACCTCCGGTGTTATCTCTCCACTCTGTTTTGAGTCAGGCTCTTCCCTGGGACCCGGGGTTCACCTTTAGGGGAGGCTAGCTGGCAAGCCCCACGGACCTAGCTTTTTTCCTGGGTCCTTGGTATTGGATTGAGATTCTTGTGCTTGCCAGGCAAGCACCCAAGTGAGGAAGACGTCTCCCGTTTGTCTGTCTTGTCTGTTTAGAGAATGTCGTCCTACATAACCCTGGCTGGCCTGGAACTCACTATGCATTTGCCAAGGTTGGTTTTAAACTCAGCACCCTCCTGCCTCAGTTTGCCAAATGCTGGGATTGTAGATTTGTGTTATCTGGTGCCAACACCTTCCTTTATCAATCAACTTTTTCCACTTGGTAACCGCGGGAAGATACTTCGTGTTGTTTAGGCATGTCCACTTTTGTTTTTGTCTCCGGTTTCAGTAAGGCTGCATCCCTTTCAGAACCAATCCGCTGCTCTCCCCACTCCGAACCCGTACTACCCCCCCCCCCACCTCCATCTGCCCGGAAGCTGGCGAGCTATAGATGGTTGCTTCTTTGGGTGAAGTTCCAGCTGCATCCAGCAGGGGTCACTGTGAGGCTGTACTGCTGGCCTCTTCGGCAGAAGAGGCTGCCGTCTCCTCGCAACGCACCCCCCTTTGGTTGCCCACACCCCGATGGCTCTCAGCTTGAGCTCACCAGGGGAGCTGACCCAGTTGCTCGGCTTTTCAATAAGAAGGCGGACTGCGTGTTTGTTCTGTGCCCCAGACATTCAAAGCCCAGACATTGCCCCTGCCTCTGGCTTAAAACCCAGCCACCAGAATCCTGCCCCCTTCCACCCTCATCCCTAGCGGGTGGAGGTGATGGCCCACGTCCTCTATTGAAGGTAGGAAGTGGGGAGAGTCTTCCACCTACGCCATTCTCAAAACGACTGTGGGGAGGTCTTCTCAGGAACGATCCCCCTCATGGCCTCAGATGCCCCATCAGGACCCTCTGATAGCCCACCAGCCAGCTCTGGCTGGGCCCAGACCGCCAGGGATCACCCCTGTCCCTCTCATCCCAACTTCTCGCACAGGATTCTGCTTAGCATCTCATCCTTAGCATCTTCTCCCAGCCCTCTGTGTCCAGCCAGCCCTGCCTTGCAAGACGAGACTTTTGCTTAATGAAGCTGATATTTTTCTCTTTGAGACGGTGTCTTGCTGTGTAGTCCAGCCTGGTCTCGAACTCTCCATCCTCCTCCCTTAACCTCCCAGGATCTGGGAGCACCACCACACCAGGCTTCCTGCTTTAAAATTCAGGTTCTCAGTGTCTGGCCCAGAGTCACACAGCAGGCTGGGAGGCCACCAGTCTGGCGCACTCCATCCCTGGAAAGGTCTGGCCTGTGCCGCCCTCCCAGCACCCAGCACCCTCCTTCATTTCACAGCTTACTCTTGGCCCGTGAGCTTGTCCTGCTTTCTAAGGCTGCTATTTATTTATTCTTTGGCTTTCCAGCTTGGATTCTGCTGTGCCAGGCCCAGGAGATAAAGGAAGGCACGGCTCACATTCAAGCGCGCGGGCTGGGAGACAAGACTTTTGCCTGTGTCGGCTGAGTCCTTCCAGACAGCCTGAAGCCTTCCCCAGGGGCAGAGGCTGTTTCCTGTTTCCCTGTATCCCCCCCCCCCCCCGTGATGACCTCCTTGATCCCTCCTCAGGGACTTGAAGCTGCTGTTGTGACCATGGCCATGGGGGATGGACAGGCTTGGCCCAGTGGAGCTTGGGAAGAGAGTCTAGGCTGAGAGCTCAAGGTTGAAAGCTGATTCCAGCAGGCTCCCTTTCTGCAGGGCCCAAGGGCTGACCGCTTGCAGCATCAGGACCTGCATTCAGCATCCAGCGAGGGATGTCCAGTGTGCAGGCCTAGAAGAAGGTCAAGGCTTTGGCTATGTGACTAGTGCACAGAAGGGATCTGGACACGAGGCCCCCTCCTCCCCGCATCCTCTCCCCTCCCTCTCTTTTCTGAGGTGGGACTCATGGTGTTGCCCAGGTTGTCCTCCTCCAATCTCAGCCTGTTTAGTGCTGGGGTGACCGAGTGTGTTACCAAGTCAGCTTTGGCATTGCCCTTCATTCCACGTTGACCCTGTCCTTGCTAAATTTCCAGGACAAAGCCCAAGAGACACTGACTTTTTTATCCCCTAGTGGAGGTGCTGGAGATTAAGCCTAGAGCCTGGTGAAGGAAAGCCAGGCCAGAGCTTTTTCACTGAGCGGTGCCTCCAGCTGCCTCCTCCTCCTTCTCCAAGACAGGGCTTCTCTGTATCGCTTTGGAGCCTGTCCTGGAACTCTCTCTGTAGACCAGACTGGCCTCAAACTCACAAAGATCCGCCTGCCTGTGCTTCCTGAGTGCTGGGATTAAAGGTGTGCACCAGGCCACCAGTGCCCGGCATCCTCAGCCTTCTTTGTTTTTTATTTTGAGATAAGGTCTTACTAAGTTACCTAGGTTGGCTTTAAACTTGCGACTCCCAGCCCTACCCCCCCCCATGCCTCAACCTCCTGAGTAGCCTTGATGAGACAGCTGTAAACCACCAAATAGGTCTGGCTTCTCTGAATTGTTAATAAGACGGACCCATCCCCTGCTCCACGTCCTGGCTCCCTTCTTAGCCACCAGGCGATCTTCAGTCTCAACACCCAGAGTGGCCCAGGGTCAGCTAGGGCCAGCCCGGGGGGGGGGGGGTTGTTTCAGATGAAAATGCCCTTATCTAGAATCTCTGGTGGGAGAAGAGAGGTGAAGGCAGGGCTCCCGGGGCGGAAAAGAACAGACCAGACCCAGGAAGGACGGACCTGTTTAATGACACAGCTGTGTCTGGTTACAAACATCAGAAACTACAAAAAAAGACAGGCAGTTACAGGAAGGCTGTGCGAGAACGGGAGGGGATGCAGGCACAGTCACCACAGCAGCAAGACATCCTCCAGGACAGTACACGTGACCAGGGGGACACGCACAGGGTCCCCAGCAACGTTAAGGAGACTGGACGGGGAGGGTGCCCTGGTGGCCTGGAAGAGGGGGAGGCCCTGGGTCTCCACAGAGGATAGCATCCCTGCTCCTGTGGCCTGACTGCTGTCTGAAATGAGCCAGTGACGCGGACGTTCTCAGGCCCTTTACTCAGGCTGTCCCTCAGCCCTCCACACACACACACACATACACACACACACACACACACACACACACACACACACACACGCACGCTGGCTGCCACCCATTGGGATCGTCTGAGCTCTTGGTGTGCCTCATCCTCACCCTTTCTAGGGCAAGTCGGTCAGCCAGACCCCTGGGAAGGGGAAGGAAGCCAGAGCTCATTGCGTTTTGTTTGAGACAGGGTCTCCCTGTGTAGCTCAGGCTAGCCTGAAATTCCCCAGCATGGAGACCAGGGAGAGATCACCTGACTTCAAACTTGCAGTGATTCTCTGTCCTCGGCCTCCGAACCGAGGGACCACGGGGGTATGCCACTATACCTGGCAAACCAGATTTTTTCCCCTTCCTTTCTTCCTTTCTTCTTTTCTTTCTTTCTTTCTTTCTTTTTTTCTTTCTGTTTTTCTTTTTTCTGTTTTGTTGTTGTTGTTGTTGAGGGGCAGGAATGCAGAGCACTGAGCTATGGGGACAAGCTGAGTCACCCCAACTCTTCCACCCGGCCCCATCCTCTTATGCTGTTGTAGGATTTCTCCTGGCTCCCCAAGAGCTGCCCAGGACTCCTCCGGGCCTCCCACAGCTGGGCAAGACTGAGGCTTCTGCGCCTGCAGGTACACACGATAGATATGTACGTATATATATTTATATAGAGATCGTATATAGAATATATTTGTATATATGGTAGACATGTGTGCGTGATACTCTAGAGATGGTGGCGTGAACCCGCATGCTGGTGGGCAGAATGAAGCTAGTTCTTTTCCCAAGTGACTCGCAGGCTTGGCCTCGATTCCCACCGGCCACTTGCTAGGTCCCTCTCTAACGGTAAGTAGAAAAGCTAAGACAAGGACACCCCCTGCTGCGAGGCAGAAGAGCCCCTCCACTGCTTAGGCTCAGCTCCCTCCCAGCAGCCTGGGGGGCCAGGGCCATGAGGAAGGCCTCCTTTCGGGAAGTCCAGTCAGAGTTCCTCCAGCTTTCTTGGCACTCAGAAATGGAAGGTCAAGGAGTGTCTTCAGAATTCAGCCTTCTGCCCAAAGTGCTGCCAGGGACGGGGGAGCCGGGAGCGGTCCTATGGCCCCGAAGACGGCAGTGTGGCCGGTGGGCTGTGGATGAGACAGGAGACGAAGGTGACAGGTTACAGGGGTCAGTGGGGCCGGATGGGACACCGCGGGACTGGGGGATCATGAGATGGGACACTTCCCACAGAGAGAGACCCAATTCCCCATTACCTCCAACCTACTGTGCTACCTCAAGCTAGTCTAGTAGCCCAGGAGAGGAGCTGCCTGGGCCTGCCCTTTGTAGGAGGGGGTGTGGCCAGCGTCCAGTCTGCTGAGAACTGACTGAAGCATTTTACAAACACCACATGGCGATGGACGGACTTACAGACATGAACTTGCTTCTATTTGTTTGGAAATCAGATGTGCTGCTCATCCTAGCAGAGGGCTCCCTGGCTTCCATCCACGAAACTCCTTTTAGCTCGCTGGCCGTCACATCCCCCTGCCCCAGCGCCCCTCCACCCACACAGAGTCACACACCCTGAAGCAGAGACAGTTCAATAAACAGTGGTGTCTGGCTCAGTGCGTTTCCCTGATAAGAGAAGTTGGACAGGGCCCTTCTAGAAGTCAGCCCCAAAACTCCACCCTACCCTGTGAGGCAAGAGGGGTCCTGGCAATAGGTTGGGTCCTGCAGGACCCCAAGACCCCAGGAGACCAGAGATGGGGATAGAGGCTGTCAAGAGATGAGGTGGCAATGCCAGGAGACAGCTGGGGAAGCCCAGAATGGGTGCCCGGGCCCAGGTGAGGTGGCTCTGGCTTGTCTGGCCCCGGCATCATCAGCTCCCATCCAGCCTGCTAGGACCAAAGGAGGGGCAAATGGTGTTTGGGGTTTGGCCAGCACTAAGTCCCTGGGGTCCAGCTGGGGCAGGAGTGGGGAGGGCTCCAGCCATGTGTTTCTGATTCACAGGGGCTCGCTGGCCAGTTCCCCTCATCCCCACAGTCCCTCTAGGCCCTGTAAAATGTTCTTTTCTCCAAAAGCAGGAAGTCTTGTGTCATGGCTGTAAACAAACTCATCTTGGGCGGCAGAGTCTGCCTGGGGAGAAGCGGGGTGGGGGGAGCCCTCCTCTGTCTCCCCTCCCCGGTCTCCTCCCTGACCCCTCTCAGTGGCAGCTGGAGGGAACGCCAGTTTTTTTTAGCCTGGCCAACGCCCTCCTCCGCCAGGTAAAACTCTTCTTGCCTGTCCTTCACTCCAGGGTTTGGGCCAGGCCGGGCCCAGCTGTGCACATCTGGAGTTGACCTGGCTGCAAGCAGCAATTCCTGAGAACTCTGTTCTGCTCTCCTGGGGAGCTGCTGATGGTGGGGGGTGGGGGGAGGGCGCACAACTTGACTGGTTGGTCAGTGGCAGGGAGGGTAGTAGTCCTGCCCTTAGGGACCTCCTCTATAGAGCTGGGTGGGGAGGCCCCTTAACCGGAGGTGGCACCGGGCGGGGAGGGGGGCGTGGAGGAGCCTGAGGAGATGGTGCCTTTTCCATGGGAAACTGCTGGGAATGTTTCTCTACAACACGTGTCCCAAGCCGCTGGCTGACCCCTGGTTCGTGTTCCCTGTTCCCGCCTCCGCCCTTTCATTCAGCTCCCAGAGTCAGCTGTCTCCCGGGGGTCTAGGGGGGTTCTGAGTGTTCCCAGCCGCCACAGCCACATCGCCAGCCCTGCTCCCAGCCCGCCCGCAGGAGTCACTGAGTCAGTCCAGCCACCCTGTTGGAGCCTAGAAGTGGGTGCTGTCCTCTGGTCAGACTGGAAGTAAACCTCCCCTAGTTTTGTCCCCGTGAGTGACACCCATGTAGGTCCCGGTGGGCCTGGTGACTATCGTGGCTCCAGACAGTGTGTGGAAGCTCTCCCTGGTCAGTGTGAGGAACAGTATTGGTACTGGGGAGGGGTTGGCCCACACTGCTTGCTCTGAGTCTGAGGAGCCAACGCCCCACTGGGAGACAGTCATAGCCTTGGGTGACCTGAGCCATCCCTGCTCCAGGCACGGAGAGGCACTGCCCAGACAGATCTGCTTGGAGCTCTCAGTTCTGTGCAGCCGAGAGCAGGGGCTGGACAGAAGCGGCCTGAAGTCACAGGGCCCTTTGTGTTGTGCCTGCCTTTAAGTGTATCAGACTCCTGTGTCTGCTTGCCTGAACGGTTCCTGCCCAGCAGCCAGTCCCTGGTCCCTGGGAGAGATGGGAAGCCTAGGGGACAGGAGAGGGCGCAGCGGAGAGGCTGCCCAGCCCACCCGCACCCCCTCCTCACGTGGCGGTGTTGGGGACCTGCTGTACCCAGCCCACTTCCTTGTAGGCAGCGGTCACATGGCTGTAGATGAGACCACGCAGCTTGGCCCAGGCTTTCTGCGTCTCAGGAGGGAAGTCATTGGCAAACTCCTCGGCGATCACCTCCAGAATGACCCCAGAGAGAATCTGGGGGCAAAGGAGGGAAGGGGGTAAACGCCTGGGCACCCTGCCTCCCACAGTCCCCAGGATCCCTGACAGCCCGCATTGGCCTGTGTGGTGGCTGCTGGAGATCATGCTCTCAGGACAGGGTC
The DNA here is from genome assembly GCF_943737965.1 of Phodopus roborovskii. Lineage (NCBI taxonomy): Eukaryota > Metazoa > Chordata > Mammalia > Rodentia > Cricetidae > Phodopus > Phodopus roborovskii. Next base: position 30,538,976 of record NW_026125052.1, read on the forward strand.
TGCACTGGGACCACCTTTCTCTCCTACTGCGGTGCAGTCCCTCCTGGCACAGCCTCTCCTAGGGAACAGGCTGGCAGCACAGTGGCCATCTCTGCTACTCAGGGAGCCCTCCCAGAGCCACAGGGAGCTGTGGCCCAGTGAGCTGGGGGCTCTGGACCAGGGCAAACGGAAGGAAGGACGCACCTTGAAGTACACAGGTTCCACCTTGTGCTTGAGGGCATGTGCTTTGCCGACCAGGGCAAGCACGGAGGACACCTTGTCTGGGTCGTGCAGATTCTCCACGACAGTGTTGAGGGCCCCCATGACTCTGCAGGCATGCTTCCGCAGCTGGGGGCTCCTCTCCATCTCCAAGGGGTCCTCCATGTGTCTGAACTGGCTGAAGTACTGCTTGGCTGATGGGAAGTTCACGAAGAACCTGGCAGGAGGAAGGGGTGAGCGCTGAAGCAGGGGGCTTCCTCGGAGTCCCGTGGGGGGACAAGATGGAGGAGGGGTTGGAGATGCATGCATGCTGGGAATGGTTTTCTCTCTCATACAGAGCTGTCCTTCAGTCCCAGGCTCTCCCTCTGGCCAGGCCCTGCGAGAACCACCTGCTGGACCTGTTGAGGCTGGCAGCCTCTTGTGCCAGGCCACCGTCTGCCTTGCTTATGGAGTGCTGTCTGAACCTACACCCCACTGAGGCCTGCTCTGGTCACCCAGAGAGAGAGAGGTTCTGGAATCGTGGAACAATTGTTTTAGGTTGGTTTTTTATTTTTCCATACAGGGTTTCTTTGTGTCACCCTGGCTGTCCTGAAACTCACTCTGTAGACCAGGCTGGCCTCGAACTGAAGAGATCCGCCTGCCTCTGCCTCCCGAGTGCTGGGATTAAAGGCGTGCGCCACCACTGCCCAGCAATTGTTTTGGGTTTTATTGAAGATTCATTATGCTGCCCATGGTGATGCTGAACTCCTGGGCTCAAGCAATCTTGCCTCAGCCTCTCAAGTGTGAGCCACTTACCCTCCTTTACTATGTCTTACTCTCTCTCTTTTTTTTTTTTTTTTTTTGAGACAAGGACTTGCCACGCATCCCTGGTTGGCCTGGATCTGTGTAGGTCAGTCTGGCTTTGAAACTCACACATTCCTACTGTCCTGCCTCCTGAGTGCTGGGATTACAGACATGCACAATGCCCCCGTTTAGTATCTTAGTTAAGTTTTCTCTCAGTGCTGGGGATTGGATCCAGGGCCTGCTGCTTCCTAGGCGAGTGCCCATGATTGATCTTGTCTAAACCTCGGATGCCTTATCCCTAAAACGGACATTGGCATTCCCACACCGTGGGGACTGTGAGTATTAAAGGGAGAGGCTTTTCATGAGCAAGGTGTCCACCGCATACAGGGCTCAGTTAAGACAGCGTCCTTAGCGAGAGCCTTCCTTGTGAACGAAGTGAGGCCCATCTGTGCTCACTCAGTGAAGAGTTGATGAGAGATACCCTTCTCTCCCACCGCAGCCTCTCCCTCCTTGATGCGGCAAACGTTGATTGGTCGATCTAACTTAACCGATTTTGCCTTTGTGGTATGGTTTGCAAATAACTGTGAGGTCTTGAACTCATGGACATCCTCTGTCTCTCAAATGATGGGATCGGAGACATGGACCACCTCACCCCCAGAAAAATCCCCTAGAAGCTGAATTTGGACTGTCCTAGCATTGGCCATTTTCTTCTCTCGTTTATCTACATTTGTTTCTTTCGTTATGTCATTCTCCTACGTAAAACGTTCACCCGTGGCCTCCTAGTTTGACACCCATTTCAGATGCCCCAGGGTTCTTGTGAACCTGCCCCTACCGTCATGTTTCCATAGCTTCTGCCCAGAGTCCTCTGTCCCAGTCCAACAGCTGCACTTACCACTGCCCAGCCTTCCTCCCTGTGAAGTGCGTTACCTGACACATCCCCTATGTCCCCATGTTAGACCTGCCCCTCTCTGGCCCCCAGTGTGGCCTTCCCAACATGGCCATTGGTGCCCTTTCAGTCTGTTGGACCAAACCCCAACCATCAGCGGAGGCAGAGCCTCACAATTGCTTTGACCCATTACCCCGGCCTATGGGCCCCCTAGCTGGGACCTGATGAGAAACGACTTCATTTAATGGTTCCTCGGAAAGCGTGTAAGATACTCCGACCTGGGTGTCCTTGGGTGTCATCACCCTCTGGCTGTCCCTCTGAGGCATCAGAGGAAGCTCACAGCTTGTGGCTCAGGCCTGAGAGTCTGGTGTGAGGGAGAGAGACACAGAACATCTGGCTGGCCCAGCCTTCCAGGGACGGGAGCTGCTCTTGGCAGGAAGGTTCTGACTGGGTGGCCAGGGCACCATCCATGTGGAGAAGGACAGGGACCTGCTTGGATGCTGAGTGGGACCTTGGACAGACACTTTATGACCCCCTTCCTGTCTGTCGAGAAAAGCTTCGAAGCTGGCTTCTTCAGAGGTGAGTGGGTATGGAACAAGGTGGTAGTGGGCCCCGGAAACGCACAGGACTCCTCTGGAAGCTTTGTAATGACGGACACAGGAGGAAAGACAGACACCTCAGTGCAGTAACCCCAGCACTCCTAGGCGGCGAGACAGGGTCCCTAGGACACAGCATAGTGGCAGAAACAAGAGACAACTCCCTCAACAAGCGGACGGAGAGAACCGACTCCGGACAGCTGTAATGTGATTTCCACATGCTCGCCATGACATATTAATGTGTACTAACATGTACCCACCCCTACACAAAATAATGCACACCCATCTCAGCCATTTTTGTTTTTCACATTTGCGGGGGGGGCGGGGAGAGGAACCCAAACAAAAAACAGTGTGTGTGTGGGGGGGAGGTGATATAGTATGTTACCATTTGCAAGTCATCTCTTACAGTATCTAGTTGCCACAGCCTAGAAACTATTGCTTGCTTTCCCCGAGGAGGACAGCCCAGGGAACACTCATTGAGCATTCATTATCAGAGGACTGCTTTACTCCCCATCTTACAGATAGGGAACTGCCTAAGAGGTAGCTAAGGAATGGACCAGACTTCAGCGCTACTAGCCGGACGGGTCCTGAGCACATGTGAGCCTCTTGCCTCAACACGGCAGCACCCTGTGTGTGTGTGTGTGTGTGTGTGTGGCCCTGAGGGAGGACCCTTCCCAGGAAGCAGGGGCCTTGAGTCACCCTGGCTTCCCCTCCAGCCTGTGTTTCCTCCCACCCCTCCCTGGCTGGCTTGAGCTGCCAGGGAGAAACCTCAGCAGCTAGTCTTGGGGAGTTTCTCAGCTCCCAGAGGCATCTGGGCTTCCAAGAGCCTGAAATAGGCTCCTCTGCGCGTGAGGGGGAAGGTACCAGCGTTACAACCAGTGGGGAGGGCGGTGTTCCCTTCTCAGGCTCCTCTCTGACAGGGACAGGGTCTGCCTCAGACCCTAAGGCAGCTGGTTCCTCCTCTTTTACCAGATATCTGCCAGAACTCCTGCTGGTGGCCAGCCTCCCCCTTGCCCCCTGCCGTGCAGGCAGGGCAGGCATCGGGGTGGGGTGATCAGGGTGCCTGGTCCTGTGGATGAATATGTTGGGTTTGTCAAAACATGAGTTTGTGACCAGGACCTACAGATGGGCCCGTGATGCTATGAGACACTAAGGGTGTTGTCCAGTCCTAGGGCAGACAGCCACAGGAGAGTCGGTAGCGTCTGGAGCCACAGGGGATGATGGCTGATACAGTGCTGGCCCAGGCTGGCTTGGATCAATACAGGCATGGAGTTAGGTGAAGTGAGGTGTTGGGAAGCACGGCAATCCGGACCGGTCCCTGGGTGTCAGGGGATGTAATAAAGAAGGCTCCCAGGGTACAGAGTGAGTCCTCCTCTTAGACTCTGCCCTTCTTCTGTTCCTCTTCCCCTATCCCTGGGGGAGCAACTCACTGATGATAGCAAGGCCTGCACAGAGCATCTCCAGGTCCTACGGGCCTTGTCTTGTCCCTTGGTGCTCTCTACGTTGTGGGCTGAGAGACTGGCTCTCCTCTGGGGCTGCAGACTGGCTCGTCTGAGGCGCCACTCCCCACTGTGTACTTGTGTGTGGGCGCCCACGCTGCCAATCTGTCTGCAGCTTCAGGACCCCAGTGGCCTTCCCTGGTTCCCGCCACCCAGGAATCGGCAGTGCTCCTGGGCGTGAGAACTCTGAAATAGTCGCCCCTTCCACTCCCTCGGAGACCCTCCCCGACTCATCGAGAATACTTCTGCTCTTTTCCTCCCGCAATCTACTTCTGAGTTGGAATCCAGGCATACCGACAAGTTCTGCAGGAGGCAGAGGCAGAAGGCGAGAGAAAGAGCCAGAGAAGGGGCCAGGGCTGGAGAGCCGATCCGCACAACAGCTGTCTGACCTCCCCAGGAGTCTCCCTATCTTCACAGCTGGATACAACTGTAGCAGCTGCTCTGCTCTTCTGGTGATTTGACAGTCTCCCCCTGCCAAGAATGGGGGCCCTGGGTGAGTGAATGTGGTGCCGCTGCTGTGTGTGCCCCTGGGTCGAGCATGTGTGGGCAGAGTCTATAGATATGGTTTGTAGGTAGAGTCAGCCTCTGGCTTGTGGGGCTGCACAAGTGTGCAGGTGTGTAAATGCAGCATCACTTAGGGTGGGGGTCCTCAGACATACTGGGGACAGACACTACTACCTGGATACAGGGTCCGGAGTGGAGCTCTGTCTCCTGAAATCTGTCCCCCCTAAAAAAAGGAAAGCCCTAACAAACTCCAGCAGGATTGCATCCTAGAAGCTCAGTGGCTTCACTCACGGTCTCACCTGCAGCTTGCACTGGCCTCACTTTTGGGGCCCAAGCAGGGCAACTGGGCAGCCGGGTCTCTTGACCTCTAGCCCCTGCTCTGTGCATACTGTACTCTCCCACAGGGCCGAGCTGGACACGGGGTTTCCTCTTGAAACCCTTTCCTGAACCTCAGTTTCCCTGCCCGCTATAAAATGAGGAGCCCCTACCATTCCCTTTGAGGGGCTGGTCAGATGCCAGAGCCGTACATCTTAGTTGGGTCACTAGGGTCACTCATGAGGAAGCCGGACTGAGATGGGTGAGTTCCAAGGCCAGGGGGGCCAAGTGTCCTCCCGCGTGTAGCTCCTTGTGAGCCCCAGGCCCCAAGTCAGGAAGGAATCGGCTAAGGTTTCCATCGCCCCAAGGCACCGGCAGCACCATGACCCGTCCCCAGTCGCTGGGGAGGTGGCTCCGGAGCTCGCAGCAGCGGGCCGAGCCCGCCTCTGCCAGTGGCCGCTGTCACCCTCCCTGTCCTGGGCCCCGCCAAGCCGGGAGCGACACCTACCTCACCAGGATGGCCACCCCCACGTCCTCGCAGTTGGCATACAGCCGGGCCCACGTAGCCTGCACCGCCTTCCTCTCCGCCTCGGACAGCTCCTCGCTCCGCTCCCTGCGCTCTCTCTCCATGTCGCCGGGCACTTTCTCCATGAGCGGCAGCTCGGAGCCCAGCGCGGCTTCGCTAGGCGGCGGGAGCGGGGAGCCCGAGCCGAGGCCGGTGCGTGCGAGGCGGGCTGGCGGGAGGGCGCGGAGTAGAGCGCCGGAGGGAGGGAGCGAGCGTGTGTGTCTGTGCGCGTCGGGTGTGTGTGTGTGTGTGTGTGTGTGTGTGTGTCTGCGCGCGCGCGCGTGTGTGCAGGGTGTATGTGCGGAGGGCGGGGGACTGCGAGCTGGGGGCGGGGATGTGGTCTGCTGGGAAGAAAGATGTTTTAAAAAATGACTCGGTTCCAAATCTCCAGTCCTGTGTTGGGGAACCAGTTCTGGCAAGGTGAAGAAGGCTGGGCTCGGGATGGGGGCGTCGCGGGCTGGCGTCTGCCCGCCTGCCTACCCACCCGCCAGCAAGGCCAACGCGGTCCTCGCTGGGAGAGGTAGGTGTGGCCAGTGTGCAGAAGGGGCTGGGAGGACCAGGGGGTCACGCGGCACGGGGCAGCGCGAGCTGCTCCGGAGTGCGTCCCCCGGGCTAGTGCGGGGCTGGGGGCGCAAGGACCCGGCTCTCGGTGCGCGGTGTCTGGACCTGCGCGTGTGCTTACCCTTCACTCGGTGGGGAACCGACTCAAAGTCAAACACACCCAGGCATTGCCTCCTGCTGGAGAGGACACGAACGGGAGACAAAGCTGGCCTTCCGCTGTAGCCTCACTGCTCCTGAGCCTGAGACTGGGTCCCAGGCACTATTCTCAGACCTGAGGACCCCAAGTTCTGGCAGGTTTAGGGCTATGGGTAGTCTTCCTTCCCATCTGCCGGTCCTGCTGACTCTCTGAAGTTGAACACATGTCCAGGCTGGGGAAACAAAGACCAGCGCCCCCCTTTCCTCTCCACCAATGCCACCCATATCGGCAAGCAGGAAGGAAGTCCCGAGTGCCCATTAACGACAGGCAGGTAAGAACCAGACACGGTCCGTCCTGAACTGTGGCCCTGGCCTTGGTGAAGTTCCATAAAGAGGCAGTGGCATCAGATCTGGGGAGCCAGAAGTCATAAGGCATAGGACAGTGGAGACATCTGTCACCGTCAACGATTCAGTCTGAGCACCAGAAGGCAAATCCTTCATGGTAGACTGCTCACAGAGAGGGTGACATTGGGGCAGAGGGCCCCGGGAATTTCATCCTGCCAGAAGTTGTTCAGGCCTGGGCATAGACAGCAGGAACTCTGAGACCACAAGGGCCTGGCTGTCCTGACACAGAGAGGGAGGTGTTCAGGAGTGAGGTGGGGAGTCCTGTCGCCCAGGAGGTGGCTCTCTTCTTCAACTTTGCCTCCCGTTGATATAAAGGCTTTAAAGGTGCTCACTCACTTCCAAAGCCTTGATGATCTGAGTCCCATCCCTGGGACCTGCATGGGGGAAGGAAAGGACTCTTACAACTTGTCCTCTGACCTCCTCTCTCTCTGTCTCTCTATGTCTGTCTCACAGGAACACACACACACACACACACACACACACACACACACACACACACACGCACATAATAACAAAAATGTAAAAATCTAGAAAATAAAATCAGACATTAAGGTTCAGTCATGGAAGTCACAAGAACCCAAGAACCTTTGCAAGTTCAGCAGGGCCCCCCTGAAGCTCAGTGTTGGGGTGTGTGACGGGACTCCTGGGCAGGAGGCCTCACCTCCCATCTTAGTTAGGGATGGAAAACTGACCGAAGGTCTTAGAGGGGATGGGGGACAGTGTAGGTTCAGGTCCCAGCCCTGCCTGGCTGACTCCTGCAGACTCAAGCAGCTGCCTAGGAGGTCAGGTGGGGTGTGCGAAGGATATTTCTATTGGTTTTCATCTTCTCCTCCGGCACATAATTGATAAGCTTCTGATTTATATCTAAATTATATAAGGTAGTTATATAAGACAGAATTCACCGTTCACATCTGTGAGTGCACACCTCAACTCTGCCTTTTACTGGAAAGGGAGAGCAAATGAGAAAAATGGGCTGGGGGAGGGGAGGGGGAGCCAGGCTCGCAGGCATGCTCTGCTCCCCCTGGTCTTCCTGGCATCGCCACCCACTCCTCTTCCCTTCTCTGCTCTGCCTCACTCACAGCCTGGGTCACTGAAGAGTCCTGCATGTTTTCATGCCAGCAGCCAGGCAGAGCTGGCTGAGGGTGCAGCCTTCTCCAGTACCCCCCGGGCTCGCTCACTCTCCTTCTCTCCAGTACTGGGGATTGAACTCGGGCCCTGGAATGCCAGGTGAGCACCCTACCACGGAGCCTCTTTGAGACACTGTCATTAGGTTTCCCAGGCTGGCTACTGTCTGTATAGCTCAGCTGGGCTTTGAACTTGAGACCCTGCCCCTTCCGCAGTGGCTTACAGGTCCTTGTCACTCTGCCAGGCCCCAGATCCTCTTTGAAGCTGTCTTGGATGCTTACAGTCCCCCCCCCCCAGCTCTGCAGGTGCCTTCAGCACTGTGTGGAAGTAACTCACTTGATTGCACTACCTGCCCTTGAGGCCGGAGCCCAGGCAGTAGTGGATGCTCTGGGTAGAACCTTCTGGATAGGCGCTCAGAGCCACCTTGCAGGTCTTGGAGGAGGCTGGCTTACTCTGCCACTAGAGGGGAGATCTTGGGCCTGGTGAGTTTAATCTCTCCTTACAAGGTCAGTGCTGCTGACTCCGCTATAATCAGCTTGAACCTCCTAATCCGCCCCCAGGAACTTCAGGAAACAGCCCAGTGGCTCGAGAGAGGTGGCCTTGGCCATTGTGGCCCTGGCCATTGTGGCCCCTCACCTGTGGCCTTCTTCCGCAGAGTTGGTCTTCAGGGGGGATGGGGCAGCTGAGCTATGTGCACCACCCTCTTCCTGCTCAGCTTGGCCATGCTGTGGCGCCGCAGATTTGGCAACCGGGTCGAACCGTGAGAGACTGGCGGGGCTGGGCATCGGGGTTGCGGGTGGGGGGGATCTTCCAGGGAGGGCTACGGATAAGCCAAGGGTGAGCAGTGGCTGCCTGGGGCTCTAGCTGGTCGGGGAGGGGGGATTTGGAGGACACCCTGCAAGGGTCTCTCTCAGAGCCGGTGGTGCAGGGTTGGAGCCACCAGCCTGTTAGGCTGTAAAGAGAGGGTGCTACGGGAGCCGAGCACAGCCTACAGTTCTTTTCCCTGCTCTTCCCTTCCAGAGAGCCCAGCAGAGTGGATGGGGCACTTGTGGGCAGCAGCTCCGACACAGACCTTCAGTCCTCGGGCAGGTGAAGGAGAGTCAGGGGCAGGGAGGGTGGCATCAAGGAAACGCGTGTGCGTGTGTGTCTGTGTGTGTGCGCGTGTGTGTCTGTGTCTGTGTGTGCGTGTGTGTCTGTGTCTGTGTGTGCATGCGTGTGTGTGCGTGTGTGTCTGTGTGTGTGTGCGTGTGTGTCTGTGTCTGTGTGTGTGTGCGTGTGTGTCTGTGTGTGCGCGCCTGTGTGTCTGTGTGTGTGTGCATGCGTGTCTGTGTGTGTGCCTGTGTGTGCATGTCTGTGTGTCTGTGTGTGTGTGGGTCCTTGCCATTGTCACTCCTTGTGTGGTGGGCAGGTTAGGTGGGAGAGGGAGGCCTTGCCCTCTCTTCTGGACCCATGCTGTGCTGCTTTGCTTCTGCGGCGGTCCCCAGGAGGACCTTCTGTAGAAGGGACAGGGAGCTGAGGGAGGCGGCAGGCGCCGGTCTGGGTTGATTTGCTCTGTTGTTGCCCCCCCCCCTTCCCTGCCAGCAACCGGCTCTGCAGCTCAGTTGCCTGAACCTCCAGTAGGATTCGCTGTCCAGTCCCCAATAGAAGGCGCAGGAGGAGCATGACATCATCAACACTGAGTACCATTGGCTGGGCAGGCCCTGCGCGCAGGACGCAGTCTCCAGTGGCCAGAAAGTTAACTCTTCCCTAGGTGGCAGCCATGTGGCTTTTTTTGGGGGGGGGGGAGGGCAAAGTTGTGTATTATTCTAGATGGTTGCTTCCCTACTTACCAAAGTCTTTTGAATAATAAGGGACCTCTATGCCCCTAAAAACACTGAAAAAGTAAAGCACTATCTCTCTATTACCTGTGTGTAAGACATTATGTGCCTGCCCATTGAATCCCTAGCATGAGAGACATCCTGACATCATCTCTCACTCCTAGTGAAAACAAAGGGCAAAAAAGATCTCCACGGATCTGGAGATTCAGGGCCCACTGGATGGAGGGTGCCCTTACCAACTTGCCCTCAGTCAGTATGGAAGGGTAAATATGTACCGTGACCCCTGACCCTGGAGTTGTTGACAGTGTTTACAAGGTTGCTGGGAAGTTCAGTGGAACCTAACTGCTGGGCCGGTGCTAGCCTGTTAATGCTAGCGGTACTCCTGGGATGCATACTCCTGGGATGCGATGCATACTCCTGGGATGCATACTCCTGAGATGCATACTCCTGAGATGCATACTCCTGAGATGCATACTCCTGAGATGCGATGCATACTCCTGAGATGCATACTCCTGGGATGCATACTCCTGAGATGCATACTCCTGAGATGCGATGCATACTCCTGAGATGCATACTCCTGAGATGCATACTCCTGAGATGCATACTCCTGGGATGCGATGCATACTCCTGGGATGCATACTCCTGAGATGCGATGCATACTCCTGGGATGCATACTCCTGAGATGCGATGCATACTCCTGGGATGCATACTCCTGGGATGCATATTCCTGAGATGCATACTCCTGGGATGCATACTCCTGAGATGCGATGCATACTCCTGAGATGCATACTCCTGGGATGCATATTCCTGAGATGCATACTCCTGAGATGCATACTCCTGAGATGCATACTCCTGAGATGCATACTCCTGGGATGCATACTCCTGAGATGCGATGCATACTCCTGAGATGCATACTCCTGGGATGCATACTCCTGGGATGCGATGCATACTCCTGAGATGCGATGCATACTCCTGGGATGCATACTCCTGAGATGCATACTCCTGAGATGCCTACTCCTGGGATGCATACTCCTGGGATGCATACTCTTGGGATGTGGGATGTGTACTCTAGAGATGCACACTCAATGGATGCTTTTATGCTTCCCTAGAATGTCCTTTCTCTTTCCTTCCTTCCTTTGTTTTAGGGGGTCTCACTATGTTGTCCTGGAACTTGCTATGCAGAGTAGGCTGGCTTTAACTGCTCAGATCTGCTTACCTCTCCTTCCTGAATGCTGGGATTAAAGGCGTGTGTTACTGCTCCCATCTCCCAAACTTTTCTTAGACAGTAATTCCAAATAACCTTAGGCTTAGTAAGATGTGGCTGTTTGTTTGTAATCACTCAGTGATGGCTGAGGAGATTTGAATGGGGGAACCAACTGACTTCCAAGTAGCTGCCTTGCTTGCATAAAAAATAGTCCTAGACCTCCTGACCAGAGAGAGAGGTCAAATCTAGGGACCACCTGGCCAAACCTAGTCTGGTTACCTCTTAACTCCTTGGCACCCAGTTACCTGGGCAAACTAATGTGACAATGAGACACCAATTGCTGGAGGGTGCTGCAGGGTTGGCTGGGGAGGGGCACAGGGGGAACAGGAGGGAGAGGAGAGCCCTACACACACAAGTTCTATGTCTCCATATTGACTCTGGTCCTTCCTTCTGTTCAGGGAGAAAGATCCTGTGAGGTAGGCCCTCACACCTTCAGGCAGCTCAGCTCTGGGCACTGTGACCCACCCGCCCAGACAGGTAAAGGCAGGCCCAGGAGCCCTGGAGGGCAGAGGGCAGGGCTGCAGTCCAGCCATGGGGGGGTATGGGCATGGGGGAGGCAGTCTATAGTTCTTGTGTTCGCTGGTGGAGGCTGTGTGAGGGTGAGTTTGTCTTGTGCTTGCCACTCATGCCTCGGGCCACAGGGCGACTGCTGGTTTGAAGAGAATCAAGTGTGGTCCTGACCATGCTTTCTAGGCTTGGAGATGAGGTGGCAGCTGAGCTATGTCCTAAGGGCTGTGCTCAGCTCTAAGGGAGAGGGTCTGGGATGGGCCACACTGAAATACACATCCCACCTCCGGGCATGGGAAGGGGCAGTGAGCTTTCTTGGCTTTCCGTTCTAGCTGGAGTCCTGGTTCACCTGCTACCCCAGGAGGATGCTGTGAGGCTGGGAGCAGCAGCATCACGGAGAATGGGAAAAGCAGCCGTAGAGAGGTAGGCTTTTCCCCCTACCCCACAGGTCCGCTCCTAGACAGGCCGTGACGATAGAGCTCCCCAGCAAGGCGCCTGCAGGAAGAGCATGGATGCTTGTGCTTCCTGAGCTCCCATTCCCGAGTTCCTATTCTGAGGAACCACCAGGCTGGGGAAGACTTTCCAGGCTCCCCCAGGCTAACTTCAGGGAAACTCAGCATCCCAGGCAAGGACCAGGGGCAAACAGAGTGCGAGAAGACTTGGGATGCCAGGGAAGGATAAATGGTAGCCTGGGCTCAGCCATGGGGGCTCCGGGGTTCGTTCTCCTATCCAATCCTGACCATAGCCCACAGACGAAAGTCCTAGCATCTATGATACACACTCAAGACGGCACCGGGAAAAGCCCATCCACCATCACCACACTGTTAGGTGGGGTTTCAAGCTCACCCCCTACTCGACTGCATCTGCTCGTCAGAAGGGGCTCTCTGTCAGCTCTGGAGCTGTTCCGTTAAACCCCTGTGGTCTAGGGCTGCGTCATGTCACTTTGCTGCAGTGATGTACATTCCTGTGGCATCTGCCTCTTTTCAGGCCCTAGAACTCAGCCTGTCATTGGCTGCTCTCCTGAAATTATCAGTAAGAAGGGCCAGCTGGATCTGTGGCACGTCTGCCTGAAGCTGGATGGGAGCAAACACCAGCTTGTGTTCTGAGTGTGCTCTGTGTGTGTCTGCGTGTGCGTGTGCACGCATGTGCGCGCTCCAGATGGGCGGCGGCGTGTGGGAAGGGAAAGCAAGCGTGGCACCTGTTTTTGTCGCTGTGCTGACTGCTCGGTAACTCAGTGGCAGCGTCTCTGCCCCCAGCAGCTCTGCCGTTTCTCCCTTTGCTGTCCTGTGCCGCCCAGTCCAGAGCGGAGGTAAAAGCACATTTCCGCTCCTGCTCCCAGATCCAGGCTTACCCTGCGGGCAGCTGCTCCTGACCGTCTGGGAGCCATTCATCCTCAAAAGCCACCCCCACCCCAAGCATCTCTCTCCCCATCCAGCCTCCCTATGCTTCTGCCTGGCCAGCCTCTGCCCCAGACTTTCAAGCCACAGAAGAAGCCCTAGACAGCAGGGTCTCGGGGCTACTCCACTTCCGTGGAGGGAGAGAAAGGGTGAGGGTTGCCGCAGCTGAGGGGAGCTACCTACTGGGAGAGGTTGCTGGTACTGCAGGGAGGCTGGCTTAGGCATGGACACAGGCAGTTGTGTGGGAGCTGCCCTCAGTAGGGCACAGAGGGGTGTGTGTGTGTGTGTGAGTGTGTGGATGTGTGTGAGTGTGAGAGTGTGTGGGTGTGTGTGAGTATGTGTGTGAGTGTGAGTGTGTATGGGTGTGTGTGAGGTGAGTGTGTGTGTCAGTGCGTGAGTGTGTGAGTGTGTGAGAGAGTGAATATGGGTGTGTGTGAGGTGAGTGTGTGTCAGTGTGTGGGTGCGTGAGTGTGTGAGTGTGATAGAGTGTGTATGGATGTGTGTGAGGTGAGTGTGAGTGCGTGTGTGAGTGTGAGTGGTGTGTGTGAGATGAGTGTGTGTGAGTGTGTGAGTGTGTGTGTCAGTGTGTGTGTGTGTGAGTGTGTGTGAGAGTGTGTGTCAGTGTGTGAGTGTGTGAGTGGTATGTGTGTGAGTGTGATAGAGTGTGTATGGATGTGTGTGAGGTGTGAGTGCGTGTGTGAGTGTGTGAGTGGTGTGTGAGTGTGAGGTGAATGTGTGTGAGTGTGTGTGACGTGAGTGTGAGTGTGAGAGAGTGTGTATGGATGTGGATGTGTGTGAGTGTGTGAGGTGAGTGTGTGTCAGTGTGTGTGTGTGTGTGTGTGTGTGTGTGGCGGGGTCACATCAGGGGAAAGAGCCTACCAGAGTGTCCACCTGACTCAGGCCATGAGCCTATGGCCGACGGTCAGCTCCTGTCAGCCCGTTTTTCTCGGGGAGACATGAGCCCTTCTAGCACGACAGGTCTGCCAGGCTGATGGCCAGGGGCACTGTTCCTGGGGGCCTGCCCATATCTGCTCTCTGATCCCAGCTTTGGCCTCATTCTCTATATTCACCACATTCCTGTCACATCACCCTTGATTCTGGTCTCTGCCATTTCCACGTTGCCCGCCTCCTTCCAATGGTCCAAGAAATTGTCAGGCCAAGGTCGCAGAGTGGTACAGGCTGCTCCCAGCCCTGACACACTTCCATAGGACAGCGCCTCTGCGGCACTGTTCTGCGAGTCTCCTCTGCAGATCCATTGCACACGAGGGAAGGACGAGGTTGGGATGGAAAGGGGCCAGGGGTGGGGGATGTGACTCCCTGGGCCCTGGCAGCTGGGGTGCCATGTGGGCTGGGAGGGAGGGGCCCTCTCCCCAGGGAGCAGACTGGCTTCGGTGAGAGCAGACTGTGTTTACACCTTCCCCGCACACCCTGCCCACGCTCGCTCGGCTTATTCCCAGGGCCTCTCCCACCCTGGGCTCTCTGTACAGTCTGCACATTTGTAGTCCCTGCTGATGATGTTCCTTCCCTCAGCTCGGAACTCCTCTGGCAAGGGTGTCCCCAACCAGGAGCCCTCCCTCATCCCAGAACTGGTCCACAGGAGGAGCCCTCTGTCTCCCGGAACTCCTCCACAGGAGATGCCCACTGCCCAGGTGCCCTCCCTGAGCCCACTAACTCCCATCACACAGGCCAAGTTTGATGGGGTGTCAATTAACTCTGGCCATGACACTGTCCTCACAGAGGCCAAGCCTTTTCCTTTCCCGTTTCCTTAGAAATAGCTGCTATTTGGAAATAGGAGCAGGAACATTCATGTGCTTGGTGGACAGAGAGCTAAGAGAGACAGGGCTGAGACAAAGAGATGAGTGGCTGCTGGTGTGGCTGCTGGTGTGGCTGCTGGTGTGTGGAGTGCTGGGTGCTGCTGTGGGTGCTGGTGTGGCTGCTGGTGTGGGTGCTGGCGTGGGTGCTGGTGTGGCTGCTGGTGTGGGTGCTGGCTGCTGGTGTGGCTGCTGGCGTGGCTGCTGGCGTGGCTGCTGGTGTGGCTGCTGGTGTGGGTGCTGGTGTGGGTGCTGCTGTGGGTGCTGGTGTGTGGGTGCTGGCTGCTGGTGTGGCTGCTGGTGTGGGTGCTGGTGTGGGTGCTGGTGTGTGGGTGCTGGGTGCTGGGTGCTGGTGTGGCTGCTGTTGTGGGTGCTGCCTCTGACAGGGTAATAAAAGGGACTGGAGCCAGGGCTCTGCTGCCACTCCATTCTCTGTGCTCTTGGGTAGGTTGTAGCGCGTCTCTGTTCCGTTTCTCATCCATAAGACAGAGCCAGTTGCTGTGAGGGTGAGCCAATGTGAGCGGTACTTAGAACAGTAGTGAGTGTCTGCGAGTCCCTGGCTCATCCCCTCCTCACCCCATCATACTCCCTTCCCTCTCTCCATACCCAGTGCAGCTGGATATGGGAAGAGGCAGAGGACAGGGGAGCTGGAGGGGCAGGTGAGGGCCTGTGTGTGCAGAAGGCCGGCCGTCTCAGCCCAGACCCTTCCCTACCTGTGACAGGCTTTGCTAACCTGTCTCAGCTGCTGAGGACAGGAGCCCATCACCCTGATAGCTCCCCTCCCTTGTCTGGATGCTAATCTCTCTGCTGGGGAGAGCCTGAGTGACAGGGCCGAAGGGCAGCAGCCTCAGCAGGGGGTGCTGCCGGCCGCTGCTGCTTCTGGGACTGACACTCGGGATTGCTGCGGGCCCCTCCTGGAGACGGGAGCGTGCCCAGAGAACGAGGTGCTGCAGTGTGTCCCGGCGGCTTCAGCAGCTGTCGGCGCCCTGTGCCACCCTAAAGTGCAGAGGCGGCTTTGGGGAGCTCACCCACCCCAAGTGTGTAAAGTGTGTATGGTGTGGAGTATGGCAGAATGCCGGCCAATCCCAGACTGTGTGAGACCTGGGGCCCAGTTAGAGGCAGGCCAGAGCAGGCCAGGGCGCTTCACTTCCCTGGCTCTGCGGGCCCTGCGGGCAGGCAGGGCTCTTCGCGGGGCTTTGCTGTTAAGGAGGAGAAGCCCAGGGCGTGAGGAAAGTGCTGTTTCTTTGTGAGCCAGAAAACAAGAAGGGCAGAGTGGCTATGCTGGATCTTACACTAACGATGCTAACGACACTAATGACAGTGTTGATAATGGCTAATATGGATCAGACACTTATTATACGCCAGGCACCGTGCCCAGTGCCTTATTTATAAGCTCGGTCTCATTGATGAGGCAGGAGCCGTTGTTAGCCTCATTTACCTAATAAGGCAAGTGAAGTTCACAGAATCTAGCCAAGGTCACAGCTGGCGGTGAGAGCCAGGACCCGTGCCTGAGAATCTGGTGCCAAGGCTGATGGCACGGAGGTCTTGAGTCTGGACATGAGGGCTGTGCAGAAATTCAGGGTGTGACCTACCCACAAGGACACAGGGCTTGGAGCTGTGGACCTGCCTGCCTGCCTGTCTGCAGGTGGGCCAGGGTTGCCGGGGTTTCCTGTTGAGCAGTGAGGAATGAGAAATGAGAAACAGGCTGCTGTTTTCAGGCACCTGTCAATCAAAGGCAGGCCAGATCCTGGGATGGGAAAGGCTAGTCCTTGCTTGCCAGCTAAGGACAGCAAGAAGAGCCCGGCCCAGCCCACCTCCGCCTCCTTAGGATCTGTGTGGGAAATGGGAAGTGGTGGCCCCTGGTGGGGGTGACAGGCAGCAGGGCCATCACAGTCACTTGCCACTCGTCCCTGGGGAGGGGTGACAGCCAGCAGCAGCCTGGCTGCAGAGGAGGAGGGCTGAGGGAGGCAGCAGCTCTGGCCTGTTTGTTTACCAGTGGGAGTGTGCAGGGCATGGGGTGCAAGAAGGTGGCTGCAGGGACCCACTGACCTCCATTAGGACCACAGACCCTCTCTGGGAGATACCTGTGCCTCCTGGGGGGGGGGGCGGTTAAGATCAAGGCATGGCTTTGAAAATGCAAACAAACAAAAGGATTTAATGACAGACTCTGAGCTTATGAGCCAGTCAAGGTGCCGGTCTCATTCCTATGCTGACATGCATGCACACACGCACGCACGCGCCGGCACACACACACACACACACACACACACACACACACACACACACTCAGATGCGTATTAAGCACTAAGAAAGTATGTATTCTTCTGTTTATTTACAAGGATGCAGCGAGAGGCCACCGCAGACAAATATCAAGAGTTTCTGGGAGCGATGCAGCAATGACAGCCGCCTTCCCTGCCCTGCTGCTTAGGGCCATGGGAAGATCCTGGCCAGGAAGTCTAGTTCTGCTGGCTCAGCTCTGCCAACTCAAATGACCTTTGTCCTCTAGACCTCAGTTTCCCCGTCAGAAAACACGTTAATTCTACATGGCCTGGTGCTGAGCCGCAAAGAAGTAAGGTCTCCTCGGGAAACGAGCTGGAGGGAGATGAAGCGAGGCAGCAGATGGTCTCCAGGTGCCCCCTGGATTGTGCCCACCGAGACAGGCTGTGGCGGACTGTGTGACCAACATTTATGAGGTGTCTGTGTGCAGGGTACAAAGCCAGACTTGGAGCACCTGTCAGATCCAACCAGAAACTGGACAAGATGTAAGAAACAGGCATGACAGCGGCTGGCACACTCAGTGACCCTGTGGCTGTCTCGGCCTCTGCTCAGAGACAACCCCTGACTGGTGCTCAGGGAAGAGACAGTGTGACATTCGTGGTGACACTTAGAAGCAGCAATGAAGATTCAACAGGACACAGAAAACACAAAGAGAAGAAGCAACTGCACTCCAGCAGAAGTAAACACAGACGCGTCAAGACTGGGAGGGAACATCGGCCCAGCAAGTGTCTGGAGACGAGTGGCTGGGCTGTGGCTCAGTGGTGGGGTGCTGGACTAGCACGTGCAAGGCCCGGGGTTCAGTCCTCGGTGCCACCCGCAACTAACAAACAAACCCCCGAACAAGCTCGACACTGCGGTGCACTTGGGAGCAGAGACAGGTGGAGCCCTGTGATTCTGAGGCCAGCCTGGTCTATACAATGAGCTTCAGGCTAGCCTGGTCTACACAGTGAGCTTCAGGCCAGCTTGGTCTACACAGGGAGCTTCAGGCTACAGAGTGAGACCCTGTCTCACAAACAAAACAAAAACCTAGAGTAGATACAGCCCCAAGGCAAAGTGTTGCTGCTCTTGCAGAGGACCAGGGTTCAGGTCTCAGGCCCCTCGCCCACCCCCGGGGCCACCCGCAGCAGTCTGTTACAGGTCTGATGCCCTCTTCTGAACTTGGAGGCTTCTCACATGTATGTGCTGCCCATGAACGTATGTAGACACATACGCACACATATAAAAGTAAGGAAATAAAATAGTTTTAAAAATAGAATGAAGAACTTGTACAGCTCAGGGGCTGGAGAGCCGGCTCAGTAGTTACAGCTGCTCTTCAGGAGACTGGAGTTCCATTCCCAGGATCCATGTGGCGGCTCACAACTCCTGTAACTCTAGTTCCAGGGACTCTTAAAAGAACTTTTACAAAAAACAAAACAAGCCGGGCAGTGATGCCTCACGGCTTTAATCTCAGCACTTGGGAGGCAGGCGGATCTCCGAGTTCAGGGCCAGGACAGCCAGGGCAACACAGAGAAGCTCTTGTCTTGAAAAACCAAAAGTAAACCAAACCAACACTTTTACAGTTCAACAGTTAGCACATTTTTTAAGGGGGGGAGGGGAGGGCAATCGATAGGGCAGAGTAGGGAGGGATGGTTGACCCAGGCCAGGGCTGGATATGGGAACTGACTGTAAAAGCAACAGCAACATAAAAAAGCATACGGGCTCTCAGGGTAGTAAAAGGTTTCGAATCTTATTGGGATTACGCTTGTATGCATGCGTTTGCTTACTGGACCCTAGCAGTGAATTTTGAATGTGTTTTATACCTCAGTAAAGATGGCTTACAGGGTAAAAGCAAATCAAGAGTGGATACCTAATCATTATTTCCTCATAGTCGGGCAAAAAAGAAAAAAAAAAGTAAGATATAAGCAAACGTGGCGCTGGCCTCTAATGCCAGACGCCGACAAGTTCAAAGTCAGACTGTTCAACTTCAGTGAAATCCAAAAAGAGTGGAGGGGCACTTGTCTTGGCTGGATAAGCCCCGGGTTCAATGCCTGAAAGGGAGCGGGGAGGAGGAAGGAAATTATGACGCGTCTGCTCAGCAGTTAAATGCCAAGTTGC
This sequence comes from Phodopus roborovskii, assembly GCF_943737965.1. Taxonomy (NCBI): domain Eukaryota; kingdom Metazoa; phylum Chordata; class Mammalia; order Rodentia; family Cricetidae; genus Phodopus; species Phodopus roborovskii. The sequence goes on from NW_026125052.1 coordinate 30,557,715, forward strand.
TTTCAGAGGACTCCGGTTCAGGTACAGCATCCACATCACGTGCTCACTACCATCTGATGCGCCGTTGCCTCTGTGGCATCTGCACACGCAGTGCATGTAAACTCAAGCAGGCATACACACGTGCCCATAAATATAAATATAGCGGGATAACGAATGTTATGAGAGTTCCCACGTGGCGCACTTACTTTGCGCCGGGCGCTGTATAAGTGCTTTGGATATGCAGTCTTAAGACAGTCAATCCTGTGCGTTCATCCTCCTCCTCCCTTGCTGTAAAGATGAGGCTAGAGACAGTGCAGTGGCGCACGCCTTTGATCCCAGAAACCCGGCTGCAGAGGCAAGCAGATCTCTGTGAGTTCGAGGCCAGCCTGGTCTACTGAGTTCCGGAACAAGCAGAGCTACACAGTGAGGCCCTGTCTTGCAAAACAAAACAAAAACAGACAAACAAAAAAGAGAGATGAGGCTAGAGGTAGGTGAGTAACCTGCCCAGAGTTATTCAAGCTGGGTTCAGTTGCGCTAGGCTGGTCTGATATCACTGCACATGCTAAACCACCTGCTGGAATCTCATCTTAAACAGAAAGCAGAGAAGGGGAGGAGGGGACGGGAAGTCAAAGCAAAGGGAACAGACACCATCACAAGCAAAGCTTACGCAACATGGAGAAGGCAGGATTTCCGGGAATGGGGAGACATGTCCAGGAAACAGATGAGGTCCAGACAATATCTCACATTCTTCACATTTGTTTATTTTCAAAAATCTGTCTTTAAGTACAGATTTTACTAGAGGGAACAACTTTGCAGATAGGGTGGCTTCTCCTACGTGTGCTTCGTTTTTTGTTTGTTGAAACAGAATCTCATCGTGTAGCTCTGGATGGCCTCAAACTCACAGAGGTCCACCTGCCTCTGCCTCCTGAGTGCTGGGATTAAAGGCGTGCGCCACCATGCTCAGCTTCTTCCAGGGAACTCTTTATGAAGACGTGGCAAATGTCACTATCATTTATCATGATTGACAGAACTCCAACTTGAAACGATTTAAGCCATGACATGTTTCTTGTATCTCATGTTCTGAATGTCATTGGAACTTTTAAGGCATATCCTACTTACAGAAATAACATGAAAGTCTCCAAAAAAATGAGAGGTAAAAGCCAAGGGCTTCAGGACTGGCTATCTGAGCAGCTTGCCGGCAGCCTCAAGGACCCCTTCTTTCCAATCCATCTTCAGAGGCATTTTTGGCTCTTGCTTTGAAGGAAGTCTTACAGATTCCAGGCGGCTGTGGCAAGCCCAAGCATCCCATCTCTACAGTGTCCCAGAGCCAGAAGAGAGGCTGTTGTTTCTAAAGAATTCCCCAAACTTGGCTAGAATTGTATTGGAGACAAGATGGAGTTAGACCAGCTTCCAGGCCAGCCACCAGCATGCCTGCATGAAGACAGACTTCCTGTGAAATCAAATAACTGTTGTTGCTGCTTCAATGTAAGCAGCCCTCTGCCAGGAGGACACTCCCAGCCCCTCCTTCACAGTCTCATCAATAAAATCACAGGTTCCCTTTGGAGCGAAGAAGGGACTCTCAAGGCTGCTTTCTTGCTGGGGGTTTCAGATGCCACGCCAGTGCCAGCGCAGCGGGCCAGCCAGTGGTTGACCTCCCCACCCCCTCACCCCGTGCACGCCGCTGGGGTTGGGTCTCTCAAGGCACTGGGGCCATAGTCAGCTTGTCCACTTGTGACGATTAGCACTGGACTGTGGTTCTCTACAATGGTAACAGTGACCCGCACTAGTCTCGTAAAATGGCTACAGGGCACGCCACTCAGATGGTGCTGGGTCTCAGCAGCCAGCGGGGTGCAGATGAGGTCACAGGAATGAAGGTTAGCACTTCATTCTGAGCAGCTCCATCCTCGGCCGCTCATTCAGGAATCAAGATGCACTCTTTGAAGTCTCTCCAGTTATTTCTAGACTGCCTACACAGTTGTGCCTCGTGTGAGCTCAGGCACAAGGCCTCTTGGAGTCTGCTCCAGCCTCTTGGCCACTGCCCAGCTTGCTGGTGGCAACCCCAGCGCTTGTGTGTCTGGCGGGTCCATGATGTACAAACGAACTGTGCAGGGGAAAGTGTGTCCTGTCGGGTAGGGAACCCACGCACGCACGCACTTGTGGCAGAGGGAGGCGCTAGGAACAGAGGCCTCTCTCTTCGCTAGCTGGCAATTAGCAATCCCCCACCCCAATGCTGCTAGAGCCCAAAACCTCACAGTCAGTCTCCCATTAGGTGGCTCCTACAGATGCTCACCTTCACTCTGCCTCCTTGTGGCTCACACCAACAAAAGCAGGTGCTCGGCATTCCTCAGTCAACATTGTTTTAATTAGTCTCCAACTACAGAAAATCTGCAGCTGGGGACAAGGTTCATTTGGCAAAGTACTTGCCACCCAGACAGGGGACATGAGCCCAGATCCCCGACACTCACACAAGAAGCCAGCTGCAGGGGCTGGAGAAATGGCTCGGTTGCTCTTCGGGAAGACCCAGGTTCTCTTCCCAGAAACTTCACAACTGCAACTCCCTTTTCAGCGGCAATCTGACATACATGCAGGAAAAACATCCCCCACACCCCACCCCCTCCACACACACAAAATAAACAAACAGAACACAAGGATAAACTGAGTAAGGTAGCCCATGCCTGTAATCCGCCCCTGGATCTCACTGGCCAGTCAGTCTAGCCAAATCGGCAAGCTCTAGGTTTAATGGGAGATTTTTTTTTTCTGTAAGTAAATAAATGAGTGAATAAATAAGGTGGGGGATGTTTGAGAACCCAAGTTGATCTCTGACCTCTATGTCACCTGCAAACATATTACACACATACTTTAAAAGGCCCCCAACCCCCCCCCCCCCGTTCTTCCTCTCGCCTTAGGAAAGGTCTTCCATATTAGATCAACTCACTCTGGGTACGGAGCAGCTTAGTGGAAAGCATGAACCCCTCAGGCCGAGATCAAACCAAGGGTGCCACACTAGAGACTTTAAATAGTAACCTCGTCTCTCGGCACGTACTTCCTCATCTGGCAAGCAGGGTGAGGATGGCAGTGCTTCCTAGATTGTGAGGACCAAAGGACGCAACACAGTGAACGGCCCCCTGGCAAATGCCACCGAGCACTGACTACTGTTGCCATCTTGTCGGCAGAACAATTCCCTCGGCAAGCCTCAAGTGAAAGAACTTAGTGTGCTGGGAGAAAATGCATCCTTCCTTTCAGACAAAATAATCGAGGGTAAGACAGGCAAATTCAAGGGCCTGTGTTCTTGCTGAATAAATTAGTGATTATCTCCTTGGAACATTCTGTGAGAAGACAGCCAAACATGAAACCCAGCACTGTGAAGAAATTAAGAAGAAAATATTAAGCTCAGTCCCCTTGCTCATGAAGCATTCACAATCAAATTAAAGGAGATAAATGTAAGCAAATATGGCCGTGGAGAGTATGTGTTGGCAACAGATTTCCACATTAAAAAAATGGTACAGGCTAAATGCTACAGAGTCCTATTCCAGGAGAATGGGTAAGCGTTATGAATACAAGGCCTCTCTGATCTTGCAAATTTAAGATTCTAAAGAGGTGTAAGCTCTGGCCCGACCTTGCCATTTTGCCCTATTTAAAAAAAAAAAAAAAAATGAAGCCAGGATAGTGACTGAAGGTGACACTCAGAAAGGCATGGAAAGAAAACCTTGGGGACATGACTAGGAAAACCGGCTCCTCATTTAGGAGTCTGGTTGGGAGTCTCTCGCTAACAGAGAAGCAAGATTCTGGCTCAATGGCCGATCACTTAGGGCCCCTGCTCCCTTCTCAGATGTGAAACTACAGTTTTCTCCACTCTCACCAGAGACCAAGCCCGTCTCCGAGGACACAAACTAAACCTTGATAAGCGACCCCTAGTGGCATCTGGACCGCAGTCCACCCACCTCACTCAGCAAGAGAGCAACAAAGTGGGGAGGGGAGGTCTCCTAGCAACCGTTCGAGGTGTAACCCAAGAGCCACCAAAACAGCACACGTGGCAGATACTAAGGCGACTGGTTGCAACCCTGAGCTGAGCCCATTCCCACACTGGGGTATGTCGTTCTTCTGGGCGCCTCTCCTTCCCCTAACCCTCACGCTCAACACCTCTGTCCAAATCATTTTATCCCCAGCTCATATGGCCCCGAGGTCGGCTGTCACTGCAGGCGAGGTCCCCTCGGGCTCCTGGGGGTGACAGCCTGGAGCTGGGGCTCTCCCGTCAGGAACCGTGTCCTCCGCAGGCTCGAGCGCCCCCTGCCGCTTGCACCCGCTCGCCCCCCGTCTCCGACGCAGCTGGCGAGTCCCTGCAAAGCCAAGCGACGCCTCTGCACCCCAGCTAAAACGCGCAGAGCGGTTAACGACGAGCCTCGGTTTCCTCGTCGGTCCCTGCGCCCTCAAACATTCTCCGCCTCCCCGGCCTTAGCCAGGGACCGCCGAGGTTGCCCACAGAACCGAACTTCCCACCCCAGGAACCTCTGCTGCCCCTGGTGGCGGCCACCACCCTTACCCCTTCTCTGCACTCTCGGCAACGGTTGGTTTAGAACTACATTTCCCATCAGGCCCTCCTCAGCATCGCGAGAGCGCCGGCGAGACTCGGGTGGGAAGACCGCGCGCAGGCGCAGCGGCGCCCTTTCCGGGGTGGGCCGCCGCGTGTGTGGGAGCCATGGCCGCTTGGGTCCGTGGTGCACTCGCTGGACGGGCTGGGGCGTTGCGTGCTGGTAAGCTGCGGAAGAGGGGAAATGCCTGGTCCCTCCTCCTCGTGCTCCGGAGCCCTTCCCCCGCTTTGCTGTTAAGGTGTTAAGCCCGGGGTTCTGTGTTACGAAAGCGTTTTCCGGGCTGTGGGACGTCTTATGTGGCAGAGGACTGAAGCCCGTTTTAGGCTTCCAGTTCCCGCCTTGTGGGGCTCCTTCCAGCCCCCGGGCCTCGCAGCCAGCCACGCGCGGGGCATGCGGCCCTGGGGTGCTCGAGGGTGCTGGCCTTCCATTCCATGCCTTGTCGCGTGCAAACGGGTGCCGCCCGCCGGAAGTGCCTGCCGTTGTGTAGAGACCGCAGGACCCGTGGTTTTACAGATGGCATGGTTTTCTTTTTCCTTCTCGAAGGCGTGCCTCTGGCACCTGTAGAGACGCCGGGCGAGCAAAGCTTCAGGTGCCATCTCAGGAGTAGCGGCCTGGTTCCCAAGCGCTCACGGACCGGTGTGGCCGCCGAGTGAGTGGGGAGGCGGAGATGGACGGTGGGCGTCTGCTGCGTGCGCACTTCCGAAGTCCCGCTAGAAGCGCGTGTTGAGCCGTGATCCCCCTTCGGTAAGAGTTTCTCCCCAGTCTAGAAGAGGGGCTGTGCCAGTGTGACTTGGGGCCGCCAAGTGTCACTCCTGAAGTCAGCAGGGATGACACAGTGGACGGGACGAAGGAAGGGGAGATACTTGGAACATGAGTTTGGGGTTGGCTGGGATTTAGGAGTGTTCATTGGTTGAGCCGAGGATGATGTAGTTATCCCTGGCTGAAATGGCATCTTTTGTGAAGGATTGTGGTTTCCTGAGGCTCAACTTCTTAACACCTGTTTGGAGAGCAAACGGCACAGGGTTGCTTCTGTTAGAATGAACTCCCTTGTCTTAATTTCTCTTTTAGATTGGAGTTGTCTCCTGGAGATGACGTCATGAGATGTGGCACATGGGAACTTAGTGCCAGTGCCGTGTGTGGTAAGACTTTCTCATAGAGTGGCAGGGGTTGGGTTGCCTGGAAGGATTGTTAAATTTGCGGGGGTGGGGGGAAGAAACACGGGACCTAACTGCCCTCATAAGCTGTGTTTAACATGTGAGAATGTAAGAGCATCCCCCACTTTGCTGCCATGTAGACTGAGGCTTAGGGGATTCTGCCCAAAGTTACATAAGCAGCTACTGGCTTCCAGGGGACATCTAATTGATGCTGGGTGACTGTCCTTCAAGGCACAGGGCCACCATTAGAAAGACTTATACCCAACTTGTCAGTAGAGCTGAGGTTAAGGAACTCCTATAAACTGCATTTATAGTTTTCTGGTGGGGGCGTTGGGATAGAGGTCAAACCTTAGAGCCTTGTGCTTACGTAAAGATTGTATTTCTTTTGCATGTGCCATGGCATGTGTTTATTAGTCAGGATGACTCGGCCTGAGTTTTTGTTTCAGCTCCTTTATGTGCTGAGCTGGAATTGCATTTTAGGTTAAAGATTTTGGCCTGCTAGCTGATAGTGGCACAGAACCCTGTGTCTTTTGAAAAAGCAGAATTAATGGTTCCTAAACCTTATTGTATCTCCCAACACCTAAAAAGCATTTCCTGGGTCCACCTCTGCTGGTGAATGCGAATGGTTCTGGAATGGAATGAAGAACCTTGTGGGAAGTCTGAGAGCAGGCAGACAGAAACAGTTTGATGATCTGTTCTACTTTGTACTTTGGGATCCTCATACAGCAAGATTAGAGTGCCGGCTATTTTAAGAGGCTCTTGGCGTAGATTTCTGATCTTAGTCTAAACAGAAAACCTCATGTTTGCTTTTGTACATGTAGATGGGAAGGAGAAACTGTATGATGTCATCTTTTGGTAGCAGCTGTGACAGGTGGCTGTCCTTCAGTGGGCCAGTTGAAGTAGTGGGTGACCTAAACCATTTTAGGCATTCCTATGGTGGGCTGGAAGAGCATGTCAAAAACTGTGGCTCAGTGATAAGATGGATGCTGCTGGGAGTGATCTTTTCCCACCCTGAGGCCTGTAGCCTGAGTTCACCTTGAATTTGCTGTGTAGCACAGGTCAGGTTCAAACTCAGTAGTTCTTGCCTTGGCTGCTTAATGTTCGGGACCCTGTCTTTAAGAGGACAGGAGTGGCTAGAGAAAAGGCTCAGGCTGAGAGCACCTGCTTTTGCTGAGGGCCTGGGTTCATTTCCCAGCATGCACTTCAGGCAGCCAACCGCCTGTAATCACACTTCTAGGGGATCCAACACCCTCTTCTGGTCTCTACAGGCACTAGGCACATGATGCACATATGTACATGTATGTATGTACATGTGAAAATGTCTTTTTTGAAAGATTTCTCAGGCTGGTAGGCCTGTGGGAGCTGAGTGCATGATGATGTAAAGTTATCCCTGTCTGAAGGTCAAGGGGCCTCTCTGTGGAACATGGATATCTGAAACTCAGCTTCCCGGGCTTGACCGGCAGCTCCCGGCATGGTTTTCCTGTGAGTTGCTTTAGACTTAACCTTGTATGTTTCCTTATCACCAGGTACAGGCCAAGTCTCTGGGGTGGAAAGGGATGCTGTGGCAGCCACCAGGTAACTATCCTGCCCCTGGGTCAGAAGGGTGGAGGGCAGTGCTTCTATGCCTTACTCTGCGTTGTGCGGGGTGAGGTGGCTCCCTTGTGACAAAAGAAGCCATTGCTTTCCCTGTAACCCCCTTTAGTTCGAGACAGGCTCTTACTGTTTAGCCCCAGGTGGGACTCGATATGTAGACCTGGGTGACCTCAAACTCACAGAGGCCCACCTGCTTCTGCCTATCAGGTGCTGGGATTAAAGGTTTCTTCACCGTGCCTGGCCCGTCTTTGTGGTTTTATGTTCCCATTTTGTTTTCGTTCCAAAAAAGCTCATAAGCCTGTGATGGATGTTAGTTATCCCTGTCTGAAAATTTCAGCTGAGGGAAAATACTATGTTCTGAGGCTTAGGGGTGTGGCTCCATGCTTGAAGAAATTCGAGCTTTATAAGGGGTTGAGTGGACCCCATAGAGAGCTATGTGCCCTGCTGGGACCTGATGTGTGCCAGCCTGGTTGCCCTGTAACCCTCTCCCTTGAGTGATGGCTCTGAGGGCAGAGCCCCCGAGTTAGCAGAAATGGGCATGTTGCCAGGGCTCATTTTGTACTTACTGTGGAGTGAACGGTTGCTTGTCACATATTTCTAGAAAAAGAATGTGCTCTTTTGAAGGAGACAGGAATGTAAGGCTTGTGCCATGAGAATGCTTAATGACTCTGTCCTTGGCACCACAGCAGTCCTGACATTTAGGGGAAAGAGGGTGCTGGGACCCTGGCAGCCTTCAGTACAGATTCTGTCCTGTGTGAATGTCATGGTTGCTTGACGGGCCGCAGAGGAGCAGGAGAGAAACAAGTGGCACCGGGTTGGACCGTGCCCTAGTAACAGTTTCAGTGACATTTTCAAATGCCCTCAGGTTGTGCTTTCCTGTGGAAACTGGTAGGTGTGTAAAGCTTTTCTACTTGTCACTTTTTTCGAGGCAGGGTTTCTGTCCTGGAACTCACTGTGTAGACCAGGCTGGCCTCAAACCCCCAGAGATCCTCCTGCCTCTGCCTCCCGAGTAGTGGGACTAAAGGTGTGCGCCATCATGTTCTGTTTCATCACCTAAAGTAACTGCATTTGGGTGAGATTCACAGGCCATAGCCTGTAGGGGAGCAGGTCTGCTTGGCTCTGCTCCCCTGTGGACTGTCACCAGAAACTTCTCCTGTCTCCTTAAAAACAAAAAAGCAAAAAACTAACTAGTTACAAACCTGTTAATCAGCCTGGGTTGTCAGTCCCGCCTGTGGCCTGTGCACACAATGCCTTCTAAATGACAGGGGCAGGAGCCCCAGGCTGATTGTGCTGGTTCCCACATTCCTCACTTTGGAGTCACTCCACCGGCCGCTTCCTTCACTTGTTTTTCCTTTTTTGTTTCCAGGTTACTACTACCCTGTGTGCCCTGCTGTGTAGACTTTAATCTCCCAGAGAGAGTGTCATCAAAGGACCTTGGAGTTTGGTCTGCAGAAGTAGCCAGGAGTCAAATGACTGCAGTCAGCCTGGGAAGCCTCTGGCAGCCAGCAGTGGAGGCACTGGGGAGGCAGGGGCTGCTCCCAGAAAAGCATTTCTCACAGTGCCTTTCCTGGGAAGTTGATGTTGGGCTTTGTGTTTTGAAGCACAAATAAACCTTAATAAAATTTAAGTCAACTAGCATTGTGAATGTGAGATCGAGACTTAAAAACACTAGGGGGGGGGTGTTCTAGAATAACACTTGAACCTGACTGCAGAAAATCAAGATGTTTTCTATTGACCTGGTACTTAAATCATAGGTTGCCGATTAACATTACCTAACTCCATCAAGGACGGGTTTGAGAGATGACTTTAAGTTCAATTCCAGTACGCACGACCTGTAACCCCTTTTCTAGCCATCATGGGTACCAGGCATGCAAGTGATACACAGACCAACAATGAGGGCAAAACTCACACATCAAAATAGGTCTTATAAAAATAATCCAGTCTGGTGGTGGTGGCGGCGGCGGCGGCGGCGGCGGCGGCGGCGGCGGCGGCGGCGGCGGCGCACGCCTTTAATCCCAACTCTCGGGAGGCAGAGGCAGGTGGATCTCTTTGAGTTGAAGGCACCTTGGTCTACAGAGCGAGTGCCAGGACAGCTAGGGACAAAGGAACCTGTCTTCAAAAAAAAAAGTGGCTCACATAAAAGTACTGCTAAGGGGTCTGCACTATAGACCAAAGGGTGCTGGGAAATGTGGGTTGTCAGGACAGTCCGCTGGGAGGGACTGAGATGGGACCCTGAGAGTCTGTTTACCCCCTTTCTAACGCCCACACAGCAAAGCTGCTTTTCCCAGGCTGGCCTAAGCTCATTACCCCTCACCACCTGTCTCAACCTCCCCAGTCCTGCGATTGCAGATGGGAGCTGCCATGGCCACTGTCAGGTGAGGCATGCACTGCTACATGCTATGCCTGGCTGACCTTGTAGACCAAACCAGACAAACCATCTGCCTCTGCTTGGAATGTAGGTGCACACTACCCCTCCCAGCTGTCCCAAAGTTTTTAGGTCATTGATAACAAGTTTATCCCCACCAGTTTCCCCAAAGAACCAAACATCTTCAGCCTTCGGTAGTTGGCCGGTGTGGGCGTGCTGCTTTGGGTGGTTTGGATACCCACTCTCCCCGCCCCACCCCCAGTCACACACTTTTGGGGTTGTGTGATTTTTCGGTTGGATAAGAGCGAAAATGGTTTTCAAAAGCTCATGAAACGGAAACTGCCTCAGTTGATGTTTTATTGAAGCTACCATGTGAGGATGAGGGTCCGTGACTCAGTAGCATCCTGTTGGTGACAAGGAGTGCTACATCTCCAGTAGGATTTCTCTCAGTAGCGGCAACTTAGATGTAGTTGGTCAAGAGCTAGTACCTCCCGTGCATTGGTGCTGGATGTCCTTAAAACTTGGGCCTGGGTGCTCCTGCCTGCTAGGCTGTCACAGTCCTGAGCTGCACCTCACCCCTCCCTCCACAAGGAAAAAAAAAAAAAAAAAAAAAAAAAAAGGTAAAATGGTCATCCATCACTTACCCTATTAGCTACCCTCAAATTACATTCTGCCTCTGGTTCTCGCTCTATCACGAGGCAAAAATGTCCTGTTCTCAGAAAGCTTAAGATGTCCTCACAGGTTGAGTGGCATTTGGGACTTGATGTGCCATTGGTTCCAGCTAGGTGTGGGCCTCTGCTTGATAATGATAATCCTGAGTGGCTCCTTTAATGTCCTAGTTGTCCAAGACCAGGTGCTGGCTTTGAACTACCAGCCTCTTTGCTGTTGAGGATTGGCTGTCTCATTTTGGTAAAAGTTCAATTCTAAAACAAATTCTACAAAGCAGTCTGCCTTCCCCTACTTAAGACCCAGAAGAGCTGTCTTGAGTCAAGATGGTGTCGTGTGTTGCACAGGCTCTGGTGATGTGATGGCCACGAGTCCTTCTCAGGACCCTCTAGAGAAGTAGAGGGTCAAGGGGAGTGATGGGTGCCTCTTCCAAAGGTTGAAAGGTCAAGAGAAGTACTTATGAAGCAAATAAATCAGTACTTTGGGGGTCAACGCTGGAAGAGCCAAAGGATGCCAGCATTGTGCAGACCCCTCCACAGTGCAGCTTCCAGGGACAGATCGTGGTTTGCGTAGAATATCACTGGTTTTTTCTCTCGATCGAAATAGTGGTCTGAGTATTTCTGGTAGTTGCTTGTGATGAATCCATAGGCACTGACCTGGGCAAAGACAGTCAGAGTTAGCGTTTATTGGGCCACAGGTGCAGTGAAGTGACTTGAACTGGAGTGTGCCTGTCCCCAAGCAGGTTCCCCTGGTGCAGATGGGGAGGGGGGATTAACATGGGCACCTCGCCGCCCTTTGTATGCACCCTCACAAGGTGAGTCAAGGTGAGTCTTAACCCTACCGAACAAAGTAGGTAATTGGTAATTGCAAGTGTCCCCATTCAGACAGTGAGTGGCAGAGCTGGCTTTGTAACGTAAGAGTGACGCAGACTTCATGATCTTGAAGTCAGGGATGGGGGAGACGAACTGCATTAGAGCAGGTAGAATGAATAGGGCAGGGCGCTGACTTCCACCCCGAATGCCCTTACAGGGGTGACAGCCTTTTGTTTTTAAGGTATCAAGGATTGAACCTAGAGCCTCAGGCTTCATAGCCTGCCTTTGAAAACTATCACTCTTGCCTCCTCCTAGGGACCTTTTACCACAGAGTTTCAGATTTGCTGCATGTGACGGGCTGAACCTGCTGTCCATGCCAGCTCAAGGATGTCCCCATTAAAGGATGCTCCCAGCCAGATTTTGTTTTCAGAAGAGCTGTTTGGCCCCACTGCACCTCAACTATCCCCTGGAGTAAAGAGAGGGAAGCCAGGAGGGAGGTGTCGTGAAGCAAGGATCTGACCCTCTTGGATGACAGGAGTAAGCAAGTAGACAGGCACTCCTGTCCTGGGGAGTCCGGGCTGTTGCTGACTCCCACAGCTCCCGGAGGAGACCACCTACCTGGTCACAGGTATGCAAGGCTGTCAGTAGCATGAGCGCTCCTGTAGTAGGCATATACATGTCTCTGAAACGCGTGTTAATCAACTTGGATTTCAAAAACCTGAAAGGACATCAGAGGCGGTAAACCTGAGCAGGGGTTAAGGGGCTAAGTGAGAGGTGCTGGAGCAAAGCCCTCATCACGCCACACAAGCTCCAAGACCCCAATCTGGATCCCCAGCACCCACGTAAAGTTGGGCACAGTAGCATACATCTGTCCTATGGTGAGACGGGAGGCAGGGACAGCAGAATCCCAGAAACTCAACGGTCAGCTACTTTGGCCAATGTCAAGAAAAGAGAAAGCTGATGCTGAGTTTACACCATAGCCTCTGGTACTCGCTCTAGCCCTCTCCACAAAGATTTACAAAGAGCCCCGAGAAAGACATTCAGGTGTTGAATGCCACTGAGGTAATTGCAACGTTAGACTCTAGGCTGGCCGCTCAAAGGGTTGGAGAAGTTCAGAAAGGGGTCCTTCTACTCCAACCTTCTACTCCCTCTATCTAGGGAGTGTCCAAGTGATCCAAGTGTGGGGTTTTTAGGATGAAATGAGCACCTTATAGGAGCGAGAGCCTCCCCTTTCCTTCTACAACTATAGTCCTCCATCCTATTATCTTCAATGTCTGGGCACACATAGATGGCCTCTCTATTTAACCTGAGATCCACGTTTCTCTCCCTCACACAATGGACCAGCAGGAATAATGGATGAGCAGGGAGCTCACTCAGATTCTAGCTCTGGGTGTGATAATACCCACAGGTGCTGATCTTGGATCTGGATCTATGGCTAAAGCTTGACTGGGAAGGTCACTCAAGCTCACAGAGCTTCCGATGGCCTCTCTCCACCTACTGCTCCCCGCCGCTTTGTTGAGACGTGGGCCTTTGTGTTATACAGTGGATTTCTCAACTGCAGGATGCCCAGCACTGGGTACCCCTGCTGGACCTGTGCCCTGAAGGATGTTTGGCAGATCCTTGGCTTTTATCTACTAATGTCACGCCCCCTCCATGACAACCCAGACTGTCCTGACCGAACCAAACATCTAACCTAACCTCCCCCGACACCGAGACCCACCATCGAGGAAGGGGGCCATGAAGTCATTGGGGGAAGGAAAGGGTGCTCAGACTGTCCACCTTGACTCTCCCATCAGTGGTTTTGGGTGGGCTGGGTTTCGGAGCCAAAAGCGATATTAGACTTTTACCACCCAATACCGCTGTACACCTTCCGGCTTTGTGAAAGTCCCTGGAACCCAATTTCCCATTTCTTGCTTATTTTGTGCCGACCCAGTCAACTGTATAACCACCTCCATCACGGTAGTAAGACAGTAAATGAATTGCAGACGCCTTTAGCACAGTGATGGACACCTGGCACTCAGTACAGGGCCGCTGCCCGGTGCCCAGCTGAAGGCACTGTAAATATGCGGGGATAGGGGTAAAGGTAAAAGACAAAAGTTGCTCCTCCTACCCCCGCCCCACCCTCATCCCCCATACCTCTCTGTCAGGTAGCGGATGAAGTCTGGATGCAGGAGCTTGAATTTACCGGCAGAGGTTTCTGATCCAAAATAGGTGTGAGGCCTAGGTCCCGCGGTAGAAGTGGACAGAGCGTCCAGTACCATCATATTGAAGGGAGAGCGAGGGAAGTGTTAGCCGCCGGTGGTAGCGGTACGGACGGGGTTGGGAGTAGAAGCGGGAGAAGGGGGTGTAGAAGGTGGCTGGTAACACGGATGGCACCACGTGCGGTTTCCCCTTCAGCAGGACCTCGGTTGGTGGACAATAGGAGAGGGAGGACGGGGGTGTGAACAGGGCTGGAGGCGTGGGGTAGGAGCACTGCCCCTGGGGGACGTGAGGGGGCGGGGGGAGCAGGGGTAAGTAGAGAGAGTCAGGGGGCGGTGGTGGCGCCCGCCGGGTCTCCTGGGCCTGGCACGGGAAGGGGCAGGGGAAGCACCGGTTGTACGGCAGGGGTGCTGTCGGGGGCTGGAAGAAGGGGCCCTCCTTCATGAAGCGAGGCACGTAGGGGGCGATGTAGGAAGGGATCTGGCGGATGGGCCCGATGTAGGAGGCCGAGGTGGCAGGGCTGTGGGAAGGGGACCTGGTGACGGCCACGGGCACCGAGGGCGTCAGGGAAGGGTTTCGAGACAGGGATTTTAATCCAGTCTGGGAGGGAGACTTGGAGGCTGGAGGGGTAGGGGCTTGAGTAGACCCTCGGGACACGTGCTGGACATGAGGACTGGGGGACTGGGAGGAAGCCCGGGAGGAAGGCTGAGAGGCGGCTGGGGTGGGGTTATGAGAGGTTGGGCGGGAACTAGTTCCCCGGGTGGGGGAAGGGGAAGGGGCCGAGCCTCCAGAGTTAGGGAAGGACTGCTGGTTGATTGAATTATCAGCGTGGTTAGACCGGGACTGGGAAGGGGACTGGGTTGGGGACGGATTAGGGGTGTGGGAGGGGGAGCTCATTGGTGTTAGGGAGGGTTATGTCCACCCGGGATCTCTGAGGTGGTTTCCCCAAGGGCCCATTCCCAGCGTGTCACAGAACCCACCCTCAGTTCTCATGACCTATAATAGCAACGCCAGGGAGCAATTGTTAGGTAATGGTAGGGTGGGGGTGGGGCGCCCAGCAGGGGCTGGCCCGGTTTCTAGCACTGAACCCATGAGAAATCTGCTCTTCGGGAGAGTGGGTCACACGTCCCAAGAGTCATCTGGCCACAGTAGTGGCATAGGTTTCTCAGGCATGAGACATCCAGAAGGCGTATGTACAGTGGGTTCAGGCCAGGGCTTAGATACGGATCAAAGGAGCTGGACTCAGGCCTGACATCCAGGAAGATGGTGTGAGGACATGGCAGCCTCTGTTCTCACCTCTGTGGACTGAGCCTGGGGGCCTAAGTGTTCTTGGCTCCTGGGCAGAGCCCTGGGGAGGAAGCCTCCCTGCCAGGGTCTGTGTGACAGGCCTCAGTTTGCAGAGCAGTGTGCTCAGTGGGCCGGCTGCCGGCTTGTCCTCTATCAGGACAGAGGGGAGACAGCCCTGGAGCTGAGGGCCAAGCTTGCCCTTCCTCTTATCCAGCTGGTAGGGCTATTTGGGCCCTGAGTCACCTGGAAGAATGTGAGCTCTGCCACATCCACCTGTAGCTTTAATGTCGGCACTTCTGGTGGTCACCCATTACCCCTCCACCCACTGAACAGAGTTCTCTGAGGCCTGTGGCCTGCCACACTCGAGGGTCCTCACAAGATGGCCCCCACTGTCAGCCAGTGCACAATCTCAATGCTAAATTATGCTGAACAATTAGGGACTTACTGAATGCTGGAGATTTCTCTCTTCTCTTTCTTTGCACAGCTTCTTATACTATAGCTAGGGCTAAAGACCTATCAGGCAGCTTCTCTACCCAGCCATGGGACCTCAGAACAAGGGGGGATGCTCACGGTGTCCCCACCCCCACGACACAGACTCACACACCACTCAGCGGCTCACCTGTCGCCTCTATCGGGGCCCTCTGGGACAGGTACACCCAGAATGGCTGATCTCAGCATGAGGTATTCACGGATGCTGGAGGGGATGAAGATGTACCGAAGGTCCTGTCGGTATCAGACAAGGCCAAGTTCAGCTCCACAGAAAAACAGTCCTCTGCCTCATCTTGACACCCAAGGGTGTGAACATTTCCTTGCTAGGCCGTATTCCCACGCCGGTTTCATTGTAGGCTCACAGGACCTTTCACATCCGTGGCCCCACCCCTCTCCCATGAGAGTCGAAGCCTGACTGCCCATCCCTCAAGGACTGGCTACACTTTGTGACTAATGCATGGGCTCTTCTCTGTGATTTTTGTCTTTTGGAGACAGGGTCTCAAACTCCCTATGCGGCCAAGGAAGTCCCGACCTTCCTGATCCTCCTGCCAGAGTCTAAAACTAGAAAGCAGAGAGCTGGAGAGATGGCTCAGTGGTTAAGAGCACTGGCTGCTCTTCCAGAGAATCTGGGTTCAGTTCCCAGTACCCACATCACATGGTGGTTCATAACCAGCCACAACTCCAGTTCCAGGGGATCCAACGCCCTCTTCTGGCCTCTGCACGCACCAAGCATGTACATGGCGCACAGACATACGTGTTAGCAAAATACACATCTCAGAGATGGTCATAAAGGGCGCTTGGCTTCCTTGCTCTCTCTGGATTGCTCCATCAGGGGGCATTAGCAGTCATAGCATGAGGACTCTCATGGGCTCTCCAGAAGGGCCCAGGTGAAATATGCCTGTAACACGACTGTCTGGACCCCAGCCCCAGCCCCACTCCTGCTTCAGATGGGAGCAGACCACAGCCCGAGAGAACCTGAGCTAGAGACACTTGTTAATCCATTCCCAAATGCCTGACACACTGGCTTGATGAGGTGATAAAGGCTTATCATGGGGGGGAGCAGATTCCAGAGAAGTATATTTTGTTCTCTCATGAACTAACAGTTTCTATAGTGAGGACTCAGGGCACAGACAATATGCCTAGGCCACTCCTGAATGTCCTGATCACAGGCAGAAGCTTCTAGAAGCACGGCCCATCATGTCCTAGGCCAACAGAACCCCACACCTGAGATCTCTCTCACTCTGCATATGGTACCCAGCAAGCTCGAGGCAGAAAGCCGGCATTAGGGCAAGTGAGCCTGGAAGGAAGACCCAGGGGAGAGGGCTCCAAGGCTTGGCTTCGGCACTGGCTATAACAGACTATGAGCCTCTTTGAACCTCCATTTCCTACAGAGTTCTGATGAGAGTCCAAGAGCTCACACATCATTCTGGTCGGTAGTGTGGAGAAATGGAAATATCTCTAGGGGGCCTAGATCTGGGCAGTTTTAGCCAAATGCTTTTGGACACATTTCCAAACCTCTCAGCATTTTTCCCTGCTAGAGACAAAGGCTCCCTGCGTGGACCTGGCTGATCTGGAGCTCACTCTGTAGACCAGGCTGGCCTCAAACATCAGATATCTGCCTGTCCTTGCCTCCCAAGTGCTAGCACTGAACGTGTGTACCAGCTTCACGCCTGGTAACCTCTCGGCGACCCTTAACTCTGCCATCTGAAGACAGGTATGATGATTCTACACGGAGCGACCGTGGCACTCATGTCCATACCCTGTGACACTCTGGGGACAGAGGAGGTACCCAATAAATGCCCTTGCACCATAGATAAGGGAACCCCGGGTGAGCAGTCTAGGTTTGAAACTTGGGGCTTGTGCTGACTGGCTGCATGTCAGAGCTCCGGTCTTCAGTCCTCCCCAGTGGAGTGGGGTTCACAAGGCACCCATCTTCATTCAGTATTAGTCCTTGCCCTCCCATGTTTGAGGCAGCCCTGAGCCACTGGAACAATCTGGGAAATCTCCAGCAGATCTGCCTTCAGCTCTATTATCTGACTCATGTGGCTGAGATCTATTTTGTTTTGTTGTTTGAGACAGGGTCTCTCTATGTAGCCCTGGCTATCATGGAACTCACAGAGATCCTCCTGCCTCTGCCCCAGGAGTGCCCAGATTAAAGGCATGCTCCACCACGCAGGTGGCCAAGACCTTAACACTGCCTACCTACCCATCGTGGGACAGAGAGTCTGTGAATCCCAAGGCCCACCCCACGCAAGAGTTCCTAAGAAGACAATGCCACTGTCAGCCACCGTGGCCCACCCATTGGGGGCCTCACCTGCCCTTGTGGCACAGAGGTGAAGCCCAGCTTGGAGTAGGCGATGAGGGAATTCTTCATGGTGTTCACCGTAAAGCCGTAGAAGGAGGTCTTGGTGCCCACGTCGAGCTCGTAGCCTTTGATCACTGCTCCATTGAGTCTGGCCCCAGAGAAGCCCGTCAGTGTCTCTTTGGCTACGCCATGCTGTCTGGTGTGGCATTACTCACAGACCTCTCCCCTCTTTTTTGAGAATACCCGTTTGGGGTCCAGCCTACCCTCACTTCCTGGGTCCCCAGGGATAACTTTCTGAATGGGTGAATCTGGCCCTGGGGATCATTCCTCCCGGGTTCCTTTACACTGGGCATCTGTGCCCTCTTCAGGGTTGGTCTGGGACAGTGGTTCTCAACCTTCCTAATGCCAAGACGCTTTAATACAGTTCCTCATGTTGTAGTGACCCTCCCTATAAAAATTATTTCTGTTGCTACTTCATAACTGTAATTTTGCTACCCTTATGAGTAGTAATGTAAATATATGTGTCTTCCAATGGTCTTAGGTGACCCCTGTGAAAGGGTCGTTCGACCCCCCACCCCCAAAGGGGTCAGAACCCACAGGTTGAGGACTATTGGTCCAGATCTGACATCTGCCTATCCTAACTGCCCTAGGCTGGCAACTGCCTTAGCCCTGGCCTCGGGGCAGATGTTTCCCCGGGACTAGCCCAAAGAGAGCTGTTCACCCAGCTGCCTAGCCCCTGCCCTCATTACCTGAACACATAGTCATGGGCATCGATTTTCTGACCCTGACGGGACCCGTTCAGAATGCCTCCGTTACCCACCACGGCACACCGAATACAGCTTAGCGGTTTGGAAACACCAAAGAGCTCCGCACTCTCGGAGTTGTTGAGAAGGCTCAGGGTAGAGACAACAGCTGTGGGTGAGGACAAGGGGGAGCCACGGGGAGCGGGCTGTTGCCAGGCTTTCCTCAGACTGTTTGGCTTGGGAGCTACGTTACAGAGACCCGGGAAGCAGGACAGGGCAGAGTGGGGGTCAGTGCTGGGGGGGGGGCGGATAGAGAAAAGGATATGGGGAGCCTGGGTCCCTGGACAGCTAGAGTGGCCAGTTCTCTTAAGACTGTGTATGCTCCAAAAGTAAAGAGTCCAAGGCATGGGGTGGGCCTGAGCGTGGTGGTTTGGGCAATATGCAGCCACGATGGCGCCATGCAGGCCCCTGGACCTCTGACATCTGACTACCATTAAACACTGCACATTTTCCATGCCAAGGAGACCCCAGGATAGTGAGAGCCACTGAGCAAGGGGATCTCAGCTTAGTCCTGGGTATCTGGATGAAGATGAGAGAGAGGCAGGGGTCACACAGAGAGGGGGCCCACCCACGAAGCCCCCCACAGATGCTGTGAAGGCAGCCAAGGCCGGGACACAGCAGGGCCAACAGAAGGGGCTGGCTGAGGCGGGGGCAGGGGGAGAAGCAGCCGGCGCCAGCTTACTCTTCCGGGAGAGCCCCTGCCACCCATAGGGGACCTTGTAATGGCTCAGATTGTTCCAGAGGTCTTGAGTGAAGAGGCCGCCCCACAGCAGCACTGGAGTAGAGAGATCAAACAGGCCCCGGAAGTGGTGGTCCTCCTCAATGGCCAGGGAAAGCGGGTATCGGCAAAGCTGGTTCTGTGACGGAAAAGAGGAGAGTCCAAGCCTGTCAGGTAGGGGCCAGGGTGTGTCTCCAGGGAGCCTACAGACCTCACAGGAGAATTCAAAAGGAGGGGCTAGCTTCTTTTATCCCTCCACAAGGGGCCACCCCTGGATCTTTTGGCTGAAACAGCCTATGATCCAGAAGCCGAGTGAGGTCAGGGAACTTTTTCTGTTTAGCCCGCCCAGTCCTTCCTAGTCCAGATGACACATGCCCATGTTTCAGTGGATCTGGCTTCATAGTCGTTCAACTCACACTTGGGTAAACTCGGGGTGCTTCACAACCAGTGAGCACAACCTCCTGTCAAATGGCAGTTCTGGGAAGTACTGTGCCCCTCCCCTCCGGATGCTTATTTCCAACCCTAGCATTCATGTGCACTGGGAGCCTTAAAATGAGACATGATGGGCCATTCGGGTGGCTTTTGCCCTCAGCTGGCAGAGCCAGCCACAGAGAGGCATTTGGACTGCAAGAGTTCTGCCTTTATCGATTAACCCATAGGTGGGTTAATGATTGGATGACAGCCTGGAGTGGTGCAGCATATCCTTAATCCCAGCATTCCCAACGCAGAGTCTGCATGAGTTCATGGCCAGTCTGGTTTAAATACTGAGTCCCAGGACTACCGGAGAGACCCTGTTTTGAAGCACCATGATAACAATAAGTAATAAGTTTGATGGCATCATGGGAGATGTTGGAAATGTCTACGGTGAGGCCTCACTGGAGGAAGTTGGTCATTGCAACATGCTTTGCGGGCCGTGTCTTGTCCCAGGGTCCCTTGTGTTCTCGCACCCTCCTTACTGGCTGCCATGACGTAAATGACTCCATTTTACCCAGATGTGACCATGGACTGAAACTGTGAGACAACATTAACTGCTCTTCCTTTGAAGTGTTTCTCTTACACGCATGTCACAACAGAAAAGCTAACACATTGACCTTGCTTGGAAATAAGGTATTTGTGAATGTCACCAGGGTGCAGTCTTATGAGCTCAGGCCAGACCTAAATCCAACGACCAGCCAGCCCCAGCCCCACGATGATGAGGCGGCCTCGGGACTGACGGGACTGACGCATCCAAGGAGTCATGGTGAGTCAAGCAGATGACATCCTGGAGATGCCAGAAGACTGAAGAAAGCAAGGGGGGGGGCTCTTTAGAGTCTCAGGGGAAGAATGGACCCCCTGATGTGACACTGGTCCTCTGGCATTCACAACCAGTGGAGAGTTGCTTTGCCTTAAAAAAATAAAAAATAAAAAAGAGATGCATATGTGTGCTCATGCATGTGAGAGCAGCTTCGACAGAGACCAGAGGCATTGGATCCCCGCAGCAGAGTTGGGGTTCTGGGAGGTTGTGAGTGAGCTGCTGGTTGGGGGCAAGTCTCTCCACCCCCGCCCTCCTGCAGGCAGGGCCCAGGAGACTGAGGCTCCTAACCAGCCCTATTCCAGAACTCTGCTTTTCCACACTACTGAGCCTCACACAGCCTTGGTGTGGGGGTGGGGCAGGGCTCTGTTACTTCTGAATAAGCGCCTTTGTTAAGCCGTTGATCAAAGGGCAGGACAGGAAGTGGCCAGGCAGTGGTTTCTGCTATCATGCAACATATGAGCATCCCACACTATGCAAAACCACAGCAATTCAGGCCACAGGGCACACGGGGAGACGGGATAAGTGGTGTAACACCCCAAATGCCGCCAGCGGTGCCAGACCCCTGATGTGTCCCATGGCCGGGGAATATATGCTCTGTCTAAACCTTGGAAAGACTGGAGGTTTGCTCGTGGGTTTGGATACTGGTGTCCGAAGGGTAAGTAGTTAATGAGGCTCAGTGAAATAGCAGAAAGGGGTTTGTTTAGAATCAGAAGGGAAGCTGTAACGGCAGATGTGTGTGTGAGCCCATGACACAGGTAGTGAAGTCTATGGGTGTTTCTGTATAGTCCTGCATGATCCGGCTCAGTTATGTGCACTTTCTGCTTTAACTAGTGTCCTCATCAACACCTGTCAATATTTCCTTAAGACAAGCCAGGCACATTCCCGCTCAGATGACGTCACTTTTCCTTCGAAGCCACAAATAAATTCCTCGTTCTGGTCCAAAACGTGGGAATCCAACTGGCCTTGCCTCTTCCCAGACCCACACCTCCATCAATAGCTTCTCCAACAGAAGACTCTTTGGGCCCTCCGTCTGTGTGCCTTTCTTTCTTGGTCTCTGGGATCCATCCTAATGAGTTACCCATCAAGATTTACCTTGCTACATATGTTCAAAAGGCACAGCATGCCTGTTTTAAATGAGCTGGGGCTGTGTGTCAATTAGAACCAAGTAGAATATCCATTGGAAACTTAGACGTGACCTGGTCCAAGCTCTCAAGATGCTTATAGCCTCTTCAGCTGCTAACCACGTGCCCAGGACTGTTCCACACACAGATTCCCTCATCGCCTGACAGACCAGACCACTATTCTGTTTCTGAATGCCTGGGCTATCACTAAACTCTTGAAGGCATGGATCCTTTTCTCTCTGAGCCCCTGAAACCTCAGTGAACACGTCCAATTCTTAAGCCTGTATTGATCCATAAAAGAAACAGACATCTCCCAGTTCAACCAGTATGAGCTGCTGGAATGGCAGGAGAGAGTCCCATTCCCATGCATCACCCAGCATGCGGCCAGTTCTAGGGTGGCAAAGGGGCTCCCATCCCAGTGCTGTGTGACACGTCGGGTACCCAGCTACCACTTAGGGTTATAGACTAGAGTCCTGAAGATCTAAGACCCCTGAGACAAACAAGGGGCATTACCCCAGAGCTGGGCTCTTGCTCCTCAGTGAGCAAATGAACTGCGACTTATCCTAAGTAGACATTTTGAGGAATGGTACAGAACCCATTCAACAACAACAACAACAAAAGACACAATTTTAAGGGGCTGCAGGGACAGCTGGGTGGTTAGGAGTGTGTGTGTGTGTATACTGCTCTGGCAGAGGACCAGGGTTCAGTTCCCTGCATCCACACTGACTGGTTCACACTGCCCATAATCCTAGGTCTAGGGGATCCTATGCTTTCTGGGTACCTGCACACACGTGGTGCACATACATACACACAAGCGGACCAAGCAAATACGTACCACTAATAATATTAACTTTAAAAAGAGACAGTTTGAGGGGGCTGGAGAGATGACTAAGTGAGGAAGAACACATAATACTCTTGCAGGGGACCTGGGTTCAGTTCCCGGCTCCCACAACTGGCTGTCATTCTAACTCTGGGGGTTCTGCTCCCTGTGTCCTCTGTGGCCCCGTACTCACACGCACACACATACACGTACACACATTCAGACACATAGTTAAAAGGACATGGTTTTCAGACTTCCACGAACCTTCTTCTAGCTGGCTTCACTGCCGGACAACTTATTTCTCCACCATTTTTCTGCTAGGATACAGAAAACACTGTCTCCCAGGTCAAAGATGCCTGGGGAAGATGGATGTTTATCTCTGTGCTGGTAGAGGTCCAAACACATTAGACCCAGAAGCCTCAAAAATGTTCTTGTTTTTGGTTTTTGTTTTGTTTCCCCCCTCTCCTCCTCCCCTCTGAGCTGGAAGATGCTCAAAGTGCCCCAGAGTGGTGGACCACTGTACCTTCGCCTTTTCGGAATTCGGTGCCTTGGGTTCAAAGAACACTCGAGGTGGTGTGATGCTCCTGGGGGATAAAGACAGAAGTAAAGTGGGATCCAACAGCATCTCAAGCTTCTAGCCTGATTTCCTCAGCTCCCAGGCCGACAAAATGCCAGGGTCCCCAGGATGTTTATTCCTTTGATCTTTCTTCCACACTGATCCTGACTCCCTCTCTATATACACAAACTACCCGGCACTCAGCTACATTCTGCTTGGCTACGCAAAGGAAGAAACTAAGCAAGTCTCTCAGGAAGGGGTGGAAAAGTGGAGTTTATAGGAGTAGGGGTGGTTATGATATGAAGACAGCCAGTCCCTGGGATTGTGACAATCATCTATCTGAGAGGCTTGCCAAGGCTCCTGGGAGGGAGCGAATGTTGCAATATATGCCCTTAATCCCAGGATTTAGGAGACCGAGGCAGAAGGACCAAGGGTTCAAAGCCACCTTCTACTACACAGATTTGAAGCCGGCCTCAGGCTGGTGATGAAGTCTCAAGACACAGAAGCAAACAGTAACAACAAAAGCCTGAGGGGGCGTTAGGTTGTTAGGAATGAGATGGGGGGACGCCTCTCCTCCAGTGGAGTGTGCCCACCCTTCCCGTGGAAGGGTGCCACGTGGCTTGAAAGCCTGACTCGTAGGGTTTGCGTGCAGCCTGGTCTGGTCAACTCTCCACTGACTCTGGAAACCTCAGTCTCTGCCTCTGTTCACCAGTACATGGCTCGCCCGATTGCTGGAAGGTGTCCAAGAGAACAGCTAAATCACCCCACATGAAAAGGTCTTCTAAATGCCAGCCATTGTCCCCAGGGGAGAAGGTGAGGGGTCTTGTGCCTTTTCACCCAGTGTCTTCTAAAGAGAGGGCAAGAGGACGCTGGCATTTCCCAGGCACTGCGAGGCCCTGGGAGAGGATGAAGAAGCAAGCCTCCGGTGGCCAGGGACTTGGGGCCCAGTCTCCTGTCACCCTGAATCCGCTGAGCCACCCTTTGGTTTCCAAGGGTTCTAGTAAGATCCTGAAGGGACTGATCAGGGACGATCCCTCCCCCTCCTCCTCCCATCCTCCACTAGCCAGATGTCCACCCCTATAATCCCGGGGATCCTCGCTCCTCTAAGGAGCTGGGACCTGGGACAACAGGGCAAAATGACTGAGCCGGTGCGGTGCAGATGGTGGAGATTCTCCTTAAGTCTACCCTCACCCAAGCCTCATGGCACTTCCCAGCTGCCCTGGGGTCGGTGACTTCACAGGCCCTCTCTTAGGAATCCAAATTCTTCCAG
The DNA here is from genome assembly GCF_943737965.1 of Phodopus roborovskii. NCBI lineage: Eukaryota > Metazoa > Chordata > Mammalia > Rodentia > Cricetidae > Phodopus > Phodopus roborovskii. The sequence continues at coordinate 30,581,735 of NW_026125052.1, forward strand.
CTACCTAGGGCCCCTCCCTCAAGGGAGGTAAGCACCCACCCATACCTATGAAGACTTTGCAGCCTGAGAAATAATAGAACGGAATGTGTTGGTCAGGTGTGGTGGCACCTGCTATAATTCCAGCACTCTAGAGGCAGAGGATCAGGGGTTCAAGGCCCTGCTCAGCTACTTGAGCAAGTTTGTGGCCAGTGTAGTGTGAGTTTTAAGAGATACTGTCTCAAAACAAAGAAGCAAATAGCCAACTTAATTTAAAAAATGTGCTTATAATGTATGTATGTGTACTGTGTGTGATATGTGCTGTAATATGTGTACTGTGTGTATGTGAGTTTGTGTGCTGCATGTGATATGTATACTGTGATATGTGTGCTGTGTATGTGTGCTGTGTGTGATATGTCTACTGTGTGTGATATGTGTGCTGTGTATGTATGCTGTAATATGTGTACTGTGTATGTGTGCTGTGTGTGATATGTATGCTGTAATATGTGTACTGTGTGTGTGTGAGAGAGATTTGTGTGCTGCATGTGATATGTATACTGTGATATGTGTGCTGTGTATGTGTGCTGTGTGTGATATGTCTACTGTGTGTGATATGTATGCTGTAATATGTGTACTGTGTGTGCTGTGTGTGATACATGTGTGCAGTCATGTGTGTGAAGGTGCACTCACTCTGTACCGGGAACTCTGTGGGAACCAAAGCAAAAAGGATGTATAAACCCAGCGATGGGTGCCGTGCTGTGAAATACTGCCCTCCTGGGCATGACATGGCCCTACAATCATGAACTGCATCAGAGCGGCTGCAGTTAGCTGCCTGCCCTGGTCCTGCACAAGGCCGGGCCTGCCAACAGTCACCTGTGGGTAGGGAGGGGCTCTCGGGACCCTCCTCTCCCTTGGGAAAGGATTATTGAATATGGATGCGTTCTGGAGACTGGGAGTCATTGTCTTCTCACTGGTGAGCCTACCAGACTCTAATGAACCGTTCCACACCCATGTTCACAGAGACCCTTGGTTAAACTTAGGGGTTCAAAAACAAAGCAAAATTGCAAAGGGGCTTGCTTGTGGGGAAGGAAGGAATGCTGGTGTGTGTGGGGGGGAGAGGGTGAAGGGTGAGTCATTAGAATACATTATGTACACAAATGGGAGCCCCCCCCCCATCGCCCAGAAAGGGTTTCTCTGTGTAGCCTCGGCTGTCCTGGACCTTGCTCTGTAGACCAGGCTGGTGTGGAACTCAAGAGGAGGTCTGTCTGCCTCTGCCTCCCAAGTGCTGGGTTAAAGGAGTATGGTACCACTGCCTGAGCCACATACAGAATTTTCAAAGAACAAATTTAATTTTAGAATATTGGCTATAAAAAGTAACCTTAAAAATAAAATAAAAAATTCCCAGATGCCAGTCTGTGGTGGCACACGCCTTTAATCCCAGCATTTGGGATACAGAGGCAGACAATTCTCTGAGTTCAAGGCCAGCCTGATCTACACATCAAGTTCCAGGACAGCCAGGGCTGTTACACAGAAACCCTGGTTTGCAAAAACAAAACAAAAAGAAGTCCCCAGAGAGGAGACTCCTCTGGAACCAGACTGTGGGTGGGTGATGAGACCCCCTAAGGCGCATTAAGAGCCCTCCTGTGCTCTGAAGGCTGAGACACCCCCCCCCCACTAAGTAGCAAAGGAGCCCTCCTGAGGCCCAGCCACTCTTCTGTCTGGACTGTCTCTTGGCCCTTTTCACAGGAAGGGTGCTTAGCTCCCAGCCATACCCTGGAAGCCATCTGTCCCCCTGCCCTGCCTACCGACTTCCTACGGCCAGGCTGAGTCCTAACCTGCCCCCTCCTCCCCCACAGTCAGACTGTGCTACAGCAAGCATTAACACAGACAAGAAAAAGGGCAGGTGCTGGTTTTGTCAGGTTTGTTTTTGATGTTGTTCTGGTCTTGGGGACGGAATTCCAAGGCTTCATGCATGGGAGGCAAGTACTCTACCAAGTGAGCTAAGTCTCCAGCCCCTGTGTCAGATTTTGTGAGGAAGAAAGACCTCTTCAAGTAGAAAAAGGTTTTGCCAGAGTGCACAGGGGAGAGGCTTCGATGGTGGCCTCAACCTATCCAAAGAACTATGGTCAACTAGGGAATGCCAGAGCTGGAGAAGCAACCTTCTACACCGACTGGTCATCCATCTGGTACCAAGTGGTCAGCCCTGAAAACGGACATACAAGGAACAGCCATACAGACTGTGCAGGATGTATGCATGTATGTCCACATACATGCACACAAGCAGCAATTAATGAAAAAAGAGGCCAGGCATTTCCAAAAAAAAAAAAAAAAAAAAAAAAAAGGCAAAGTAGAGGGTAGAGGGAGAAAAGGGAAGGGGGAAAATAATGTAACTATAATCTCAAAAATAAAAGAAGTAATAGAAGTATTTTTCAAAAAGGGAAAGCTTCGTTGAGGTGTAATCAAGATGTAACTAACCCACCGAGTGATGTCGCCTGTGGAGTTAGGCCCTGTGTAGGATGTTGCCAGCTGCGGTATTGTCAGCAGGGGACTAGGCTCAACTGTTTGCAAGTAATGTTCATGTTATTTCTGTGTCCTTTAGCCAAACACTGCTCATTTTGTTTTCACCTCGGCAAACTTTTCTGAGACCTGTGCGGAAGCAAAAGGACTAGGGAGAGACAGGCAGGCCGGTAGCTGAGGTTCTTCCTGTCCCAAGCCCACACTCTAGGTATGTCTTGCTGTACCTCCCAGAAATAAAGCTAACCCCCTTGAGGTTTCTTCAGGTTTCTGTAAAGCAGGAGGAACAGGGCGGTACGCTCGGAAGGGTCCAGAATGGGCCTTTATGTTGTTGCAGGTGCAGCTCGTCTGTATACAGGGCCATGTGCAGACCGCGCTTATCAAAGCTAACACTTGAGCAAATAAAAGGGAGCCAGGTGCAGGCGGGTCTCAGCTCGGAGCCCGGCTACCTCCTACCTGAAGCGCTGGATAAAGTTGGGAAAGAGGGAATTGGGTCTCAACCTTAAAAGTGGATCCAGGAAGAAAGTGACAGCAGGGGGCTTTTAATTAGGGCTGGCTGAAATTAACCAAAGACGCCAGGGTCTCCAGTGCGTTCGGGGCGGGCAGAGGCGGCGGGTCCAGGTGGCAGCACGAGATTAAGGCGGCAAAAGGCGTGTCCCCTCTGCGAGCCAGCCCGGGGTGTCCGCGGGCGCCGGCGGAGCTGGGAGCGCGCCCTCTGTCCGCGCCCTGGGCTCAGTGCCCCGCAGCGCTTACCTGGCCGGGGCCCCGGGCTCCTGGGACCGCTGCCCCACCGAGTACAGCCTGAAGAGGATCCCCGAGCAGGCGGCGACGAGCAGGAACATCCGGAAGAGCCAGCGGCGCGGGAGGTCCATGCGAACCCGGCCGGGGTGCGCCCCGTCTGCCACCCCTGCGCCCTGAGCTCCGGGGCGGGCGGAGTGGCAGGACCTGGAGGGACGCGCGGAGGCGGTAGCCCTGCTCTGCCCCGCCCAGCCCACCGCGGGCCGCGGAGGCGCCTCCGGGTCCTGCAGCTCCCCCTGTGACCTCGCCAGGCCGGAGGTCGCCACAACTCCAGAAACTTAGCGTGCTGTCTCTAGGACCGCCACCCCACCCCCACCCCCACCGACCGCCAATCCGGGCGCCCCCCCCCCTCCACCCGGGACTTCGACGGCAGTCTCCACGGACGCGGCTCTCCCGCCAGAGCCACAACCCAGACGCACATAGCCCAGAGTTGGGCAGGGATGTATGGTGCGCACCACCCAGGGCCAGCATGTGCGGTGCAGTTTGCTGTGCTGGCTTAGCACTGTGCTATTCGGGACTCATCTGAGTTTTATGGACTTAAGAAGACGGTGGGTGGCAGCTGTGAAACCTGGTTGGCTGCTCTCGCTAGGACTGTGAGGCTTGATGGTTTAGGCCCTGGTACCTTGTGTGTTCGCATAAGAGCACAGAGAGGCTTTCACCAAAGGATAGAACGAAACCCCTTAGCCCAGATTTGGGATTGGAGGCAAAGAGTTCAGGCAGGTAGCCTGCCTCGGTGGGGACCACTGTGGAGCTTGGGTTATCATTCCTTTATTTGGTGACTACCCATTGAGATGGAGGGCATCATCTAAGCAGTGTAGGGAGAAAGGGACAGCCAAAGAACCACACTCTGAGCAGAGCCAAAGAAACATACTTTGTCCCTAGAGTCAGAGCCAGCGAAAGAAATGCGCCCTGGTCCTAAAATTAGAGCCAAAAGGCTAAAAAGGACCCGTGAAAGAAACTCACTTTGGCCCTGAAACCAGAGCCAAATCTGACCCTGAACCTGCACAGAACACCAACCAACCCCTGAGTAGGAGGTCTAGCCAGTCTGAGCTCAGGGACTGAAATCTGACCAATCCCCACCCTGGAAATCTCCCTGGAAAAACTCTGCCCCTAAGAAGCCCTATGTAACCCTGTGCCTATTCTGCTTCTGCTTGTGCTCGTCTGGCTGCCCGGCTGTCAGTTTTTTTGTGTTTTTTTTTTTTTTTTTTTTTTTTTTTTTTTGCCAGCGCCCAGTAGAACAGAACTGGGAGCTGTAACACTTTTAGTGGGGAAACCTTCCCCTTCCCCTAGTGAGTGGAGTTGTTACACTCCAAGATGGAGGACTACAGGGTAGAACGCCAGCCTCTCTCTCTGGTAAGATAAGACCACCTGGAAGTACTTAGATTAATAGAAATGGGTTAATAATTAAGGCAGAGCTAGCCGATAATAAACTAGTAACTGGCCAACAGAATTATATCTAACACTGTCTCTGTGTGTTATTTGGGGCTGGCACAGTAGTGGGCCCAGGCTGGTAGGGGAAAACCTTACTCATAACACTCCAGGGACCTGAGCAGCACTGTAGCAACTTCACTGGAAAGCCCTCCCTTGCCGGAGCAGAGCTGATACACTGGGAAGCCTTTCTTTCCCTGAAGCAGAGTGTGAGCTGCTAAGTTTACAGTGACCTGTATTCCTTGGCTCCTGAGTGCTAGAATCCCTTCCCATCTGAGCTGTAACACTCAGTATTCTGTGGGCTCCCGACTGCCAGAGTCCCTGCCCATCTCATTTGAGCAGCTGTAATACTTACAGAGGGCAGTTTGTGGAAGGTCAATCCTCTCTCTCCTCCATGTCTGTCCCAGAAATGGAACTCCAGTCATTTGGCTTGGAGGCAAGCACCTTTATCTGCTGAGCCATTTTGCTTGCTGCCCTTGATTTCAAGTTTCTCATTTCAGACTTGGTTCTCTCCCCTTGTCAAGCCTCTGTTCCTGTTACACCCATTGTGACCTCTGTGGTTAAGGAGAACTTGCTCCCCTCTCTGCACCTCTTAATCCCCCTCTTTGAATTAGCACCTGCTTCAGGGAGGGAAGAGATTTGGTAACTATGTAGTTTTCGACTCTCCACCCACAGTGGCACAGTTACTCCCTTCCTGCGGATGCTCTCCTCCTCTGTGGGAGTTGATGCCCATCTGTGTTAACGAACATGTCTACCATTTTCAGTGTTCCATGGCATCGCTTCCCAGACCAGAGTGTCCTGTCCACCCCAGAGTCTCTTAAGCCCTCTAGCCTCTCCCAGTTTCTCAGGAGCTTGTTTTCTTATTGAGCCTGGCTCTGTGGGTCACAGCCTGAGGTACTGCCTCATCAGTAGCTGGAATCCACTTGTGGCCTTGCCTTTCTGCCCAAATGGATTCATCCTGGACCTGCCCCGCAATGTTGCCTTCCCCCATGTTGCCCACTCATCCCAAAGCAATAGTACCAAGAACACAGCTTCAGCTGACCGTCCTTGCCAACCATTGCCTACCTAACCCTTGCTTGGCCTCATCTCCTCTTCTGCTTTCAGGTGACTAGAACACCACATCAAGCCTTCTCTGGTCTCTGCCATTCTAAGGGAAAAGAAAGACCATCAAGCAAGATCTTCGGGGCTGGAGAGATGCAGCTCAGTTGGAAGTGTGCTTGCCTAGCATTCAGGAAGCCTTGCCTAGTCCAGTGCCCAGCATCACATACGCCTGTGCTTTTGGCCAGTGAAGGCAAGAGGATTAGAATTCAGGGTCATCCTGGAACCAGCCTGGGTTATACGAGACTCTTCTTGATGGTAAGGTTTTTTTTTTTTGTTTGTTTTTGTTTGTTTGTTTTTGAGACAGGGTTTCTCTGTGTAATAGTTGTGGCTGTCCTGGAACTTTCTCTGTAGACTAAGCTGGCTTCGAACTCACAGAGATCTACCTGCCTCTGCCTCCTGAGTGCTAGGATTAAAGATGTGCAGACCACGCCCAGTTTGTGCTGGCTTCTGGGCCTGTGGGAAGAGTCTCTGGGGAGACTGTCTGAATCAGGTTGGTTTGCCTTTTCTTTTGCTTTTTCTTGTTTCTCAAGGCAAGGGCTCTAGTCTTGATGAGACTAGATGCCCTCCTTCGTGGCTATAACTAGTGTGTCCGGTTCCTGGATGTCCCTGGATGCAGTAATGGCCTATAACCTGGGGTTAGAAGCAAGGTGAATAAACACTTTTTTTCCTTGAAGTTGCTTTTGTCAGGGCCCTTCATAACAAAGAAATGAAAATACGACACCCTGCATCAAAACACAAGCAAAGACCAAAAATCCTGGAGTGGTGGCACATGCCTTTGATCTCAGCACTAGGAGGCAGGTAGAACGCTGATTTCCAGCCTGGTCTACAGAGTAAATTTCCAGGGCAGCCAAGGCTACACAATGAGACCCGTCTCCAAAACAAAAGCACAGAACAGTTTTAACTTGCATGTCCTAGCTCCTGCCTCCAAAACAAAAGCACAGAACAGTTTTAACTTGCATGTCCTAGCTCCTGTCAGCTGGGAGGCTCTGAGACGTCCTCTCTCATCTGTGTAGGCTTGCTTGGCAAAGTTTCAACACTTGAATCAAGAAGACTCCTGGGTCACACAGTGTCATCCTGACTAGTTAAGCAGCCCTGGCTCTATGCTGTGTGTCACTTTTATCCTGCAAGCGCACAGGGATGTGGCGGAGTGGAAAAGAGGCTTGCCACAAGGTGGAGGAGCTCTGTAGGGGTGGGGTGGGGGGCAGAGCACTGAATGGTGGGCCAGGTGCGCCATCTTTGTCTTCCTAGATTGTTTACTTGACAGAGGGTGAATTCTTCCTGCTGGGCAGTGGTGGCGCACACCTTTAACCCCTCAGCACCCAGGAGGCAGAGGCAGGTGGATCTGTGAGTTTGAGGCCAGCCTGGTCTACAGAGTGAATTCCAGGAAAACCAACCAACCACCAACAAAAAAGAATTGTCTTTCCACCTGCCCCTGCTCACGCCTCTGATCCCCAGGCTCTGAAATCCAGCCTCCCTGCTTGTCCTCCTGCTCTTCAGGCCTTGCTTTAGCAGCCAACCCTTCTTCCTGTGGTGTGCTGACCTCAGCTTATAAACATGCCCACAGGGCCCCTCAGATGCTCAGCAAGCAGAGGTGCCTGCTGCCAAGTCCCACAACCTGACTGAGTTCACACCCTGTGACCCACACAGGGGAAGGAGAGAAGTAACTCTGATGCCATACTTGGGTCATGGCATGTGCCTAGACACACACACACACACACACACACACACACACACACCAATGATGATGATGATGATGATAGACAAAACAATAATAGATAAAAAGAAACAGGTCCTCAAGTGTCTCAGCCTGTCTTGTCCCAGCCTGTTCCGTGTCCTCTTGTCCTAGAAGCTGTCTTCTGTGGCTTTGGTACCACTGTGATCGAACCCTGTGTGTATCCTAGTGGGACACGGGATCTCCGGGTTCCACGCAGACTCACCTGCATCTGACTTTAACTCTGAGATCCTCATAATCTTCACTTGGAACCTTTTCCTCCTGTGATTTCAACCAATGGCACTTTGTTGGCCACTGTCTGTCTGTCTGTCTCCAGCACTGTTCTGTCAGTTGCACACCTACTTAGCTTCAAAGGGGCGTGCCGCAGACCCAAGCTGTTACTTCCTCCTCCTCCCCCTCCTCCTATTTTTTCTTCTTTCTCGCCTTTTGAGACAGGATTTTGTTCTGTAGCTGTGGCTGACCCAGAACTCGATATGTAGACCAGGCTGGTCTTGAACTCAAAGATCTGCCTCCCAAGTGTTGGGGTGTTGGGATTACAGGCCACTGCCACTGCCCACCTGAGGTTTTTTTTTTTTTTTTTTTTGGACTATTTATAATATTTTGTTAGGTTTTTTATTACAATCAAAGTTCAGTGAGTGAAGGCATACACGAATGTCGTCGCAGGTACAGAATGGAGTATTATTCTGCCTTGAAAAGGAAAGCTGGAGAGACAGCTCACAGGCTAAGAGCAGGGACAGCTCTTCCAGAGAACCTGAGTCCAACTGCAAGCACCCACATGAGGTGTCTCAAAAGTACCCGATACTCCCGCTCCAGGAGATCTGACACGCTCTTGTGCACTCAGATGCAGTCACCTAAAAACAAATTGATAAGGAGAAAAATAAAAACTACAGGAGGGGAGTGCTGGAGAGATGGATTAACACTTGTTCTCGGAGGAGAAGCCTGGGTTCTGTCCCACAACACACCATCAGGCAGCCCACGGTCTCCTGAGCTCCGGTCCCAGAGGATCAAATGCCTTCGTGTAGCCTGAGAGGGTACTGCATGAATGGGGTGCCCATATAACCGTTAGGCACACGCAACATACACACAAATAAAAATATAGGTAAAAGCAATATATTTATAAATACATATACTTATATGTAGTTTGCATACATAAATATATTTACACACACATGTATTTATATACACGTGCATATTTACACATTTGCATATAATTAAGGAAAGCTTGTCACCTGCTACAACATGGGTGACACTGTGTTATGTAAAATAAGCCAGTCACAAAGAACTCTACTCTGTGTGTGAGATGCACTTGTATGAGATCATAGTGTGGAGTTGGGGTTACAAAGAGTGGGAGAGAGGGCGATGGGGACTGGCTTAGTGGGTCCAGGGTTTTAGCTTTTGCACAATGAAAAGTGATCTGGGTATTTAGGCTACAACAATACACATGTTAACATTAGTGGGTTGCTCACTAAAAATGATTGAAATTTATATTTGGTGTATTTTGCCACAATTTGTTAAAATGTGTGAGAGGGGATCTGGAGGGATGGCTTAGGGGTTGCTTACATGGCTGCTGAGCCAGGCAGTGGTGCCTCTTGTCCATAATCCCAGCACTCAGGAGACCAAGACAGGAGGCTCCCTGAGTTTAAAGCCAGCCTGGTCTACAGAGCAAGCTCCAGGACAGCCAGGGCTACACAGAGAAACCCTGGCTCGAAAAACCAAAAACAAACAAACAAACAAAAACCAACCAAAACAAACAAACAAACAAACCCACACTGGCTATGCTTTCAGAGGACCAGAGTTCAAGTCCTAGCAGCCACATGAAAGCTAACACCTGTTTTATCTTCAGTTAGAAGGGATCTGATGCCCTCTTCTGGCCTGCTGATGCAGACAAAGCACATACATGCATGAAACAACAGATAAAGCCTCAAAAATAAAATAAAATAAAATGTGGTGTGTCAAAGAGAGAAAGAGATTTGATGTCCACTGTGCTTTGGGGCTCTTTGTCTCAAGTATCATATATCAACCAGTTTTAATCGAGACATTGAACATCAATGCTAAGGGCTTGCCTTACAGTATTTTGATTTTTAAAATATGTATTGTTTTATGTATGTGACTATTTGGCCTGCATGCATGTCTGTGCACCATGTGCATGCCTGCTGCTGGTGGGCATCAGAAGAGGGGTCAGGGGTCAGGCTACTTGGAATTGGAGCCACAGGGGGTAGTTGGCTACCATGTGGGTGCTGGGTGCTGGGTGCTGAACCCGTTCCCCTGCAGGAGCAGCAATGCTATAACTGAGTCACCTCTCCCACCCTCTGGAAACATCTAAATTAAACTTCTGTTCACAAAAGTTCTTAGAAGCTGCTGGATTGACCCTCCTGAAGGTCTAGTGAGCCTCCTGCAGCTCTAAGGAATCTTCTGCAGGTCTAAGAAAACTTCTGCAGCTCTAAGGAACCTCCTGCAGGTCTAAGGAACCTCCTGCAGCTCTAAGAACCTCCTGCAGCTCTAAGGAACCTCCTGCAGCTCTAAGGAACCTCCTGAAGCTCTAAGGAGCCTCCTGCAGCTCTAAGGAACCTCCTGCAGCTCTAAGGAGCCTCCTGCAGCTCTAAGGAGCCTCCTGCAGCTCTAAGGAGCCTCTTGCAGCTCTAAGGAACCTCCTGCAGCTCTAAGGAACCTCCTGCAGCTCTAAGGAACCTCCTGCAGCTCTAAGGAACCTTCTGCAGGTCCAATAAATGATAAAGATATCATGATTATATTGAGTTGGAGTGTTGCAGATCCACATTGTCTTGGACCATTTCTCTCTTGTCTTACTATTTAGCTCAGGCTGTCCTGGAATTCATGTAGACCCAGCCCGGCTTTCCTAACATCTTTGTGACCATTAAGCAAGTCATTTGGAAAGTACAAACAACACGCTAAGAACACAGGCACACAGCATCGGAAACCTGCAATCAAGCTTCCGGCTTTGCTGTAACCGCCCACCTGATGTTTCCCCCGATGCATTTGAAAAGTGCCTTGATGTATATGGCTTGCTTTGTTCCGTTACTATAAAAACTTCACGAAACTGCCTCCACGTTGAAACACATTTTGGAGTACTCTGAGCATGTGTTCCTGAGCCAATGTCAGTCACATATGACTCCAAATAAATTCTTTTATCCCCTTTGAGACAGCGGCAGGGCCATGGGCACCACTGAGAAATACTACTTACTACAGTAAGTGTGGCTAGCCTTTGCCCAATTTCCCCTATGATAACATCTTGAGAAACCGCACAGTATATTCAAAAGCAGCATATTGATGTGGGTGAGGTGAAGATTAAGACTGTTCCCATGGCCATCAGCATCCCTGATACTGTCCTTTTATAGCCACGCCTCCCTCCCTGCTCTCCCCACCTCCCACGTCCACCCCTTACCCCTGTCTACCAATAATCTTTACTTCTATAATTTTTTGTCATTGCAAGAATGCATCCATCCAACAGCTTTTTTTAAAAAGCCTCTAAAAATTACATTATTTATTTACTTTGTTTATGGAGGTCAGAGGACAACTTTCAGGAGTTCATCCTCTCCTTCTACCGTGTGAGTCCCAAGGATGGAACCCATGTTGTCAGGCTTGGCACCAGGTGCCTTTACCTGTTGAGCCATCTCACTGTCCCCTCATTCAGTATTTGTGGCTCTCCCGCCCTGTATAATCTAATGGAGACTTGTCTAAGTTGTATGCACCAATGGCACATTCATTTATTGGGGAGTATTATTTTTTTCCTTTGTTATTTTTATTTGAGGATTTTATTATTGCCATTGCTGTAGGTACAAGACATCCTCTGTCAGAGGCCAGGGTGACCTCAAACTTGCCGTGCGTTCAAGGATAAACTTGAACTTCTGATCCTCCTGACTCCTCCTCCTAAGTGCTGGAGTTACAAGTGTGCTACCCCACACTTGTCAGAAGCTCTCTGGCTTCTGCGGTGACGAGGACTGAGCTCAGGGCTTCCTGCATGCTAGGTAGGACTCTCCTCCTCCTTCTGTTCCTCCTTCTCCTCCTCCTTCTGCTTCTCCTCAATCTCCTTCTCCTCCTCCTTCTTTTATTTTTTTAAACATGTTTTGAAAATTAATTAACTTATTCCTTATTACATATACAGTGTTCTGTCTGAATGTGTGCCTACATGCCAGGTGAGGGCACCAGACCTCATGATAGGTGGTCATGAGCCACCATGTGGTTGCTGGGAATTGAACTCAGGACTTCTAGGAAGTGCAGCCTGTGCTCTTAACCTCTGAGCCACCTCTCCAGTCACTAAGGTAGCTCTCTTCTTGCTGCCCAGTTGCACAGCTAGCCTGGGTATTTTTTTTCCCCACTTCCTGTGATTCTCTGTAAGTGGTTAATGACATTGACCACTTTTACCTGTATTTATTTCCTGTCTCTTTATCCTCTTTGGTGAAAAGTTTATTCATGACTTTTAGTCCCTTTTCTAACTGGATTTCATGAGTTTTTTTGAGTTCTAGGTTTTCTTTGTTAGTTTGTTTTAGGGTTTTGTTGTGTCTTTCTAGACAGGGTCTCATTATGTAGCTCTGATGTCCTGAAACTCACTCTGTAGACGAGGCTGGCCTCAAACTCACAGAGATCTACCCGCTTCTTTAAACTTTAAAATTACATTATGCTGTGTGTGAATGCAGGTGCGGGCACCTGTCACCCTGTGTATTGGGAGATGGGGGGGACAACTTGCAGGGGTGAGGTCTCTTTCTACCGTATGGGTCCCCAGGACATACCCAGGCTATTGGAGTTGGTGGGAAGTGCCTTTACATGCTTAGCCATCTTGCCAGCTCCTCCCCTTTTGGGGGAGGGTATAGGATTGTGTTTCATATTTAGAGGTGTGACCCATTTTGTGTCTTATGTGTACTGTTAGGAGTGTCATGCCTGTTGCTGTCTAGTCTAGTTCTTTCCTGCCTACATTTTTTTTTTTTTGGTTTTGTTTCCTGGGAAGTGTGTTACTGACGTATGTGGGAAGGGTTGAGCCCCCTGTAATCATTGCAGCTCATATAGAAAGGAATCAAGGCAGTCAGGAGCCAAGGAGTACCTGTAGGGAAAAGGCCCAGCCAAAGAAGCACACCCCGGGCAGAGCCCAGGTGGTGTCATCAGAATGGTGGTGAGATGTGGAGAGAGCGCATGGTGTCAGAAGTGAGGAGGATGCCTTGCTTACAGTGTTGCTAAAGAGCTCAGTCTGCACCTGCGAGGCACATATCAGCCCCTCAGGAAGAGGTTCCCCACCATCCGCCCATCCCCGGCTCGGCTGCACCTCTTGAGGCCCTATTAGTAGTGTTATGCTGGAGACGAATTTCTAGGACATAAACTGCAGAAAAATCGTAACACCTAGTGAAGGGCTACTTTCTTCCTCTAGTCTGGAGGACAGCTGGTACAGGTGAAAACGTGATGTGTCCCTGTTGGAATGTCCAGACCCTGCATGCTTCCTTAAAGGGGGACATGTGACAAATGACCAGGAAAAATAAGAGAAACTGGATATGTTGGTTAGTCTCTGTTGCTGTGGTGAAACACCATGACCAAGGCCTATGGCTCCAGAGCCCCAAGAGTCCACCAGGGTAGGAGGGTGGCAGGGCAACCAGAGCAGGGCAGACCAGATTTCAAAACCTAATCCTCAGCCCCCTGCATGGCACCATGGTAATGTGAGCCGGGCTGAGTTCATTTTATTCCTGGTTAATTCTCTAGAACGCAAAAAAAAAAGGTCATTGCCAAAGGATTGGCATATGTAAACGTGCTCGTAACGGTTCTAGAAACACAGGAAGTACGGCTATGTCAGAAACCATCTGGAGAGAGACTGGGCTCTTGGTGAACCATTTCTGTCTCCATTGCCAGGCATGGGCAGGGCACTAACAGCACCAGGCATGCAAACCCAGCGTCTCCAGATGTATTGGGTTGGTTGATGGGAGATGTCGTTCTGTAAATATGTTTCTCTTATTGGTTAATGAATAAAGCACTGTTGGCCAATAGGAAAGCAAGATAGGCGGGACTAGGAGACAAGGAGGATTCTGGGAGATGTAGTAAGGAGACTCAAGATGTAGAGACTTGAGAGAAGAAGGTCTGGACCCTTTCTCCAGTAAGATAAGACCACATGGAAACACTTAGATTGATAGAAATGGGTTAACATTTAAGACAGAGCTACCAATAAGAAACACTAGTAACTGGCCAACAGCTTTATATCTAATACAGCGTCTCTGTGTGGCTGATGAGGCTCTGGGACAGGCTGGTGGGGAAACTGCTCCTAACACTTGGTGACAAGGATGGCTGCAATCCTCCCATCCCAGAACAGTCACTTCTCTGTGTCATGACATTGTTTCCCCTCCCAACAAGGAGTTGTATTCCCTTACCCGCTCTTGACTCTGGACTGGCTTTGTGATTTCTTGGCTAGTAGATGTGGCAGGAATGATGTCTTATGCCTTCTGAGGCTTAGCCACCAGTGGCCCTTCAGATTGTTTTTATATTCTTGGGACCCTCTGCCACCCTGTCAAGGATCTTCTAGCCTGGGGGATGATGGAGGTGGGGGAGATCTGCTGAGAGTTAGCCCTGTCTGGCCACTGAAAGCTGTTAGTTGCAATAGGTACCCAAGTCATAGCAGAGGAACAGTCTAGGCTGAACTGTTGAGCTATAAAATTATGAACAAATTTGTTTTCATCTTTTCAAGTCTAAGAGTTTGGAAAACCTTCGGGGAGCTTAACAGACAACTGAGCCCTGTCTATACATAGCTGTTGCTTGGGTCCTAGGGGCAGTGGATCCCTTTCATGAGCTTTGACAGGTGCCTCAAGATGTTGCATTTGTTATGTGTGTGGATGTGCATGCATGCAGGCTCATGTGTGTGTATGTATGAAGTGTCTTTCTCTATTGCTCTCCATTTTATTTTTTGAGGCAAGGTCTCTCACCAAATCCAGAGAGATTCTCCTCCCCAGCGCCTGCCTCTGCCTCCCGAGTGCTGGGATTAAAGGTGTGCACCACCGCCGCCAGGTCAGGCTGGGTGACAAATGCATCTTTACCTACTAAGCCATCTCCTGGGCTCTTGCAACTTTCTTTCTAAGGTTTACTTATTTTATTTTTCAGGTGTGTGTTTGATGCCCTCAGAGGCCGGAGGAGACGTTGGATCCCTGGAGCTGGAGTTATAGGCCATTGTGAGCCGCCTGACTGGTTGCTGGGAGCTGCTCTCAGCCCCTCTGGGAAGAGCAGTGTGCGCTCCTCAGCGCTGAGCTATTTCTGCAGCCCCAGAACTTGTCTCTTAAGTTCGTGTGTTAGCTATTTCATCATAGCAATGAACTAAGCAACTCGTACACTCATCCATGTAACTATGTCTGGTGCGAGTCTCCACAGGACACAGAGGAATATCCTAGGCCCCTCGGGAGGTCTGAAAGTAAATCCTAGATCAAAAGGAATTAATTTTAGAAGTTGGTTGTGGCAAGTTTGCCAAACATATCCAAAGCTTACAACTTGTTATACAGAGTCACTGTGGAATAAAACCAAAACGACGGAAATGTGCTCTAAGCAAAGTGTATGAAGGCAGTGCTCCAAAGTTCCAAGGAAACACTGCTGTTTGAGCCATGAAAGTGTATTTACAAATGTGTAAATCCCCGGGGCAGAGGTCATGTGTGTCTCTACTCTCAGCCTAGAGCTCTGAACGATGCTTCCATTTTGTGTGTCTAAACTCTCAAAGTCTGTTAGTCTAGCCTTTCTCTTGTCCTGGATGGAAGGTACCACTTGACATGGTTCTGATTTGTAAACCCCTTGAATTCGAGGTGCAGATGCTGACCTGCTACCCCTGTGCGAGGGCAGCTCCCTGCTTGTGGACTTGTGACCTGGGTTGTCTTTCAGATACTCCCACGCCACTGAGGGCATGCCGCCTGCCCTAAATAGGGCATGCGCGAACATGCTCCTCCCACGCCACTGAGGGCATGCGCGAACATGCTCCTTCCAGCAGGCTAACTCAGCCGCGGTGGAACTCAGCCATGCGCCATGGGTGTGCTAGTGTGTGGAGACCGTGAGGTAGCTCACACGAATGCAGAGGTTTTCAGATTTGGTGGCAAGTGCCCTTGCCCACTCTCTCTCCCCAGCCCTAGGCAGGAAACAAATAGAGCTGAAAATGGTGTTTATATCATTAATGCACTAAATCTACTGAACTATACAAAATGATTTGTTTTATATTATGTGAAATTATCTCAACTAACAAATAAGTGAAGGAAAGTAGGGCGCAAGAATGAGACATGATCACGGAGAGCTGCGCTCTTAACAACGGCGTATATATAATGAGGGCAAATTTACATATAATTTGATTTATAATTTTTATGCAGTGAGTCTTATACAGTTCCCGAGGGGGCCGGGTGTTCTCACCTTCCCCCAGCTCTGTCGAGCGTCACCTGACAGGGACCTATTGAGACCCTGTGGTGGTTCTTGTGTGTCTGAGGTGGTTGTGACATCTCCTGATTCCAGCGCTACCACAGGGCAGGTTGGTGGCTGCCAAGTCATGGTCCCCACAGGCGACAAAGACCAAAAACAAACAAACCAAAAGGGGTGGTGGAGGGAGGGAGGGAGGAAATCACAGATAAAGTTCCCTCGCTTTTAGGCATTTCACCTTACATAAAACAAGCATTAAGCCGGGGTGGTGGTGGCACACTCCTTTAATGGGAGGCAGAGGCAGTCAGATCTCTGTGAGTTCGAGGCCAGCCTGGTCTACAGATCTAGTTCCAGGACAGGCTCCAAAGCAATACAGAGAAACCCTGTCTTGAAAAACAAACAAACAATAAAAAACAAACCAAGCCTCTATACCTGTGGCGAACAGAGATGCAGGGAGCTGGATAATTGGCCCAGTCAGTAAAGCATTTTAAGGCAAATCTGAGGTCAATGGTCAACACTCCTAATTAAATCTGGATGTGGTAGCCATTGCTTATAATCCCAGTTCTGGGCAGGCAGAGATGGGTGGACCCCTGGGGTTCTCTGGCCTGGCCGCCAGCTTGCCCTGATCAGTGAGTTTATAGGCCTGTGAGAGACCCTGTCTCAAAAAAGAAAGGGGAGGGATAGTACCTGAGACTCAATGTTTAAAGACGCCATCTGTCCCCTGCACTCATGTGCACACACAAACAATACGAACTGAACTGGCCTGGAGTGTGTAGTGTGTTTAATTTCCTTTTATTTTAGTCTCAAGCTGGCTATGGAGTTTTTGTTTGTTTGTTTGACTGATGGCTTTTTATTTTATGTGTTGAATGTTTTGTGCATGTCTGTGTCTGTGTATTATATGTGTTCAGAGGCACACGCAAAGATTCCCTGGAAATGGAGTTCCAGACAGTTGAGAACTGCGGTGTGTGACCTCAGGACCAGATCCGAGTCCCTTGGAAGAGCATAACCAATGCTCTTTTGTGTGTGTGTTTTGTTTGTTTTTTATTTCCCTGGGGAGGGGCTGTTTGCTTTTTTTGGGAGATGGAAACAAGAAGATCAAAAATTCAGGGTCATCTTTGGCTATATAGAGAGTTCCAGGCCGGCCTGGGATACACGAGGTCTTATCTCAAATCAAAAAATTTATCAACATAATTGATATGTGTATGGCAGGCAGAGGATGCGTAGCTTCAACTGGTCTTTGAATACTATCTCCCAGCTTTGCACAGGGGCAGTATCGTAGCCAATAATGTTTATCCGAGGCGAGATTATTGCTAATGAATACCACTTCCCTAATATCTGCACCGAAGAGAAGTGTGTTGTTAGAGATGTGGTAAGAGGGAGAAAGGCCTTTCAGGTTGGCAAGAGAGTACGGCTTGTTGGTGTTACTCTGAGGTATGTGACTCTGGGCCCAAAGTCTAAAGCTGTCATGAGCCCTAACTTTGTTCTCTCTGGAAATGAGTGGCAGGATATCTTTTGCCTTTGCAAATCTGTGTCCTACTTTTAGGCAAATAGAAGTGAGCATGTATGCCATAGCCTGCTCCCAGAGAGACACTAGCTTTTTGCCAGGGTCCCCCTGCTGGATGGATGTTCCCCTGCTGGGAAGAAGGGGGAGGCGGCTCCAGGTAACTGGAAAATGCACTCTCCTCTCTGGGCAATCTGCCAGTGGCCAGGAGAGGGTGCTCTCCACACACCCAGGAAGGAGCCTGGTGAGGTCAGAGGGTGGGGTAAGACTGGCTTGTGTCAGGAAGAGAAGTCCAGCCAGACTACCATGATTCCCAGAGGACAGAGACATCACTCTCGTCATCCTCTGGCAATTCCCGAATGCATCCTGGCTTGACTCCTGTGTGTGAGGTGTTGTTGAGGTGTTGAGTTCAGAGTGAGAATTCTCCACCAGGGCCTTCCTCTTTTCCCATTCGTCGCTTCTCAAGTCTTTGTGGTTCTAGGCTTCAACAGGACTTGACCTCCCAGTTGGATGGGTCTTAAGGGATCCTCAGGAAAAGGCTTTGACCTGGACTCTCAGGGTGACCAGAGACAAAGTCACATGACATTGTGTTCTACCGAGGTGCTGGGCCTCATTCATAGCTACCTGTGGGCTGTAGGTATGGCACACCTTTAGAGGACGCAAACTAGTGTGTAGACGTTGGCATCTGTGGCTGGAGAGATGGCAAGGGGGTTAAGAGCATAGGCTGTTCATGCTGAACATTAGTTTACACTCTAAAGTTGTGTCTCTGCCTAAGGTCCCTTCTGATTGGTTTAATAAAGAGTTAAATGGCCAATAGCTAAGCAGGAGAGGATGGTGGGACTTCTGGGCAGAGAGAGGAAACTCAAGCTGAATCTAGGCCAAGAGAGAAACCAGCCAGATACGGAACAAGTTGGACACACACATGAGATAAAGGTAAAAACCATGTGATAGAATGTAGATGAATGAAAATATGGTTTAGTTTAAGCCAAAAGAATCAGTCAAAACCAAGCCTAAGCTAAGGCTAAGCTTTCATAATTAATAATAAGTTCCCATGTCATTATTTGGGAGTTGGCTGGCAGGACAAAGGAAGAACCCTTACAGGCTGTTCTTGGAGAGGACCTGGGTTCAGTTCCCAGCAACCACATGGTGAATCAGAGCCATCTGTAACTCCAGTTCCAGGGGATCCCACATCTTCTAGGCTCCTACAGTTACCAGGACTGCACATGGTGCACAGACATACATATGGGCAAAAAACTCATACACATAAATACAATAAATAAACTTAAAGGCAAATGTATGTCTATGTACCACATGCATGTCTGGTGCCCACAGAAACCAGAACAGGGCGTTTGGTCTCCTGAGACTGTGTTACAGACAATTGTGAGCTACATGTGCATGCTGGGAATTGAACTCCGGTCCTTTGGGAGAGCAGCCAGTGGTCTTAACTGCTTAGCCGTCTCCTTAGCTGCAAAATAAATCTTAAAGGGAAACAAGTTAGAATTTGTTGCTCTTGTACATAAGTTTCCATCCTATTTTTGTTTTTTTGTTTTTTGTTTTTTTTTTTTTTTTGGTTCTCCTCCTAAATTTAACTTTTATGTGTGTGTTGCACACACACACACACACACACACACACACACACACACGGAGTCACAATCAACAAACAAGCAAAAAGAAGGAGGAGGGGGGCTTTAAGAAGTAGTTTACAAATACAGGGAGCGCCATCTCCCAAAGAAAACAAGAGGAATCTACTGGAACAAAGAGGGGCAGCTGTTGCCTATAGAGAAAGTCCTGGCCCAGAATTCAGCTGGGTCAGCTATGCAAATGATGGTGTCAACAAGTAGCAAATACTCAGTTCTGATTGGCTGAGTGCCGGTCATAGAGGGTCAGGTCCTGATGGTAAAATAGAACTTTCCAGAGCCTGTTTATCTTGGCGGCTGAAACAGGAACATCCCAGGAGAGGGCTGCAAGGGTTCAGCTTGTGGTTATTCCAGGAATATGGAACAGAGACCTGACCCCAAAATGGCCAGAGGCTCCGTTTTGAACATAGGCCCAGTTAGCCACTTGGGACCTTTGGAAATTCTTTCTTTCTCTTTCTTTCTCCTTTCTTTCCCTTTCTTTCTTCTTCCTTCCTTTCTAATATGAATTTTGATTATTTTTATTTATGTATGTATTTGCATGTCTGTGTGCATGTATGGCAAATGAGTGCCCACAGAAGCCAGAAGAGGGCGTCTAACCCCGGGAGCAGGGATGACCCGGATGCTTTGGAATGGCACCCAGTCCTCCTAACCATTCGGCTACCTCTCCAGGTCCCACGGTCAGCTCTTCTCAAAGCCCACTGGCATTGCAAAGTATTTTGTGGGAGATGGCATTGCAAAGTATTTTGTGGGAGATGGAGATTATGTTGTAAGTTTCTATCTAGATGGTTCCTGCGTGAATGTGTAAGTTACTGAGTTCGCATGAAACTGTCACTTCTGATCTCTAGGTCCCATCAGCATTATTTGTTGGTAGCTTTCTTTCTGCATTTATATTAGCATCCATTCCTCTTTGGTTTGTTGAAATTCACCCACCGACACCATTTGTTGGGAAATTTAAGTACTTGTCCCTTACAGCTCTCTTCCTCCCCACCCAGCTGTAGAACTCCCGAGCTCTCAAGGTTGATCAAACAAGGTTGTTCTCATAACTTTCCGGTGTGCAGAGCCCGCCCGTGCCTTGACCCCAGGTGTGGGCGGTGCATGACTTCCTCCTGTGCTTAGCCCATCCCCTGGCTGGGTATATAAGCCCATTACTCTCTGTAATAAAAGGCGCAGCTTCCTCTTCACTTCTGGTGGTCTGTTAAGTGTTTCAGTCCCGACACCCTCGCCAGCTGGGAACTCAGCACCGTTTATTCTCATCTTTAGGTCATTTTGGTTTTGGTGGTAGAGACTCCTTCAGAAAGACTTCCTCCCTCCTCTCCCCTCCCCCCTTCCTGTCTCCTCCTCTCTTTCCTCCTCTCCCCTCTTCTCTCTCTTCACTCCTTCCTCCTCCCTCCCATCCTCTCTCTCCCCCACCTTTTTCCTCCCTCTTCTCCCCCCTCCTCCTTTTCCTTAGTTTTTGACTTTGCTATTTAAAGGACTAAATTTCCATTGACATGGCTCAGAGGGCTGAGATACTCACCTCCCTAGGACCTACATTGTAGGAGGACAGAGCTGACCCCCTCAGGTTTTCCTTTACCTCCACACAGGCCCCATTACACACCGCGCACACACACACAGACACTACACACACACACACACATATACACCACACACACAGACACACACACATATACACCACACACACAGACACACAGACACTACACACACACACAGACACTACACACACACACACATATACACCACACACACACACACAGACACTACACACACACACACATATACACCACACACACACACAGACACTACACACACACACACACCACACACACAGACACTATACACACACCTACACCACATACCACACACACACACACAGACACCACACCACACACACACACATACCACACACATACACACACCACAAACACATACCACACACACACCACAAACACACACACTACACACACATACAATACACACACTACACACACCACACACACAGACACCACACACACACACACCACACACAGACACTATACACACACCTACACCACATACCACACACACACACACTACACACACATACACTACACACACACACTACACACACACACACCACACATACACTACACACACACATACACTACACACACTACACACACATACACTACACACACACCACAATACACTACACACATTACACACACATACACTACACACACACCACAATACACTACACACACACACACACAAATTGGGGGGAATCAAACACATTTTTAAAAATCCACCAATTTTTTTAAAAGAATTAATTCTTAGGGACAAATTGCTATTTTGACATCGGCTTACGTTACTGTTGAGATAGCTCAAACACAAGGAATTTAATCTTCAGAGAACAAGACGGGAGGACGGAAGCAAACCCAGCAGCTTTAAGTCTCGTACGTTTTGTTTCTTTTCCCATGGCACCCTAGCATCGGAACACGCTTGGCTAACTACCTCGGACACAGTTCACAACGAATCTACCAGCTTTCTGCCCAGGGTCTAGGCTGTGCAGAGCAGGACAGAACTCAGATGGTTTAACTAACTTCCAGATTACGGCTAGTTTGTCTGGGGTGAATTGACAGAGACGCAGCTCCACTCAGCCACCCTTAAAGCCTGTGTTGGCTTAGACTTGTGGGTCACGACCCTTTCGACAAACCTCTGTCTCCAAAAATGTTCACGTTACAATTCATAGCAGTAGCAAAGTTACAGTTATGAAGCAGCAACAAAAATGATTTTATGGTTGGGGTCACCGCAACGTGACAAACTATATTAAGGTGCCCAGCATCAGGAAGGTTAAGAACCACTGTCTTAGGGTTTTAGGGACCCTTACTCAGGGCAAACTGGGATTCATGGCTTTGACACTGGAAGGAATTTCGGGACTGGCTAGCAAAGTGAAGCCGAGCTGAAAGTCTCCTGTTTGCTCATTACTCACCTAGTCCCTCCTTCCCCATCCTGCTTGAAGGTGACAGATCTATGTAGATAGAATCACATGGCAAATTCACATATACATGCACATGAATACATAGACGCATGAGTACATACACACTTGAATACATACACACATATGAATACATACATAAGTACATACACACATTAATACACACATGAGTATGTGTGAATACATTTTAATACATGATTATACACACATCAACATATTCTTGCATGAATATATACACACATGAACAAACACGTATTAATATACACACATATATAATTTTTTTTTGAGACATGGCTCCAGGACAGCCAGGGTAAAAGAGAGAAACCCTGCCTTGAGAAAACACATACAGTTCTCTGTCCCCTAAAAACACAATTTGTGTTGATAATACCACTCAGTGGCATAGTTTACCACACAGGGTCCTTTTTTCAGGTTCTTAGTCTCATAGATAAAGGCCTTAAAAACAGCCAGCTGTGGTGGTATACACCTTTAGTCCCAGCACTCAGGAGGCAGAAGCAGGCAGATCTGTGTGAGTTCAAGGCCAGCCTGGTCTACAGAGCCAATGCCACAAGAGGCTCCAAAGCTACACAGAGAAACACTGTCTTGAAAAAAATTGTTTACTTGTACTTATGGGTATGTTTGTATGTGTCTGTTTGTATGTACGCCATGTATCTGCAGTTCCCTCAACAGCAAAAGAGGGTATTGGATCCTCTGTGGGGTGAGACACCCAACATGGCTCTAGAACCCCAACTTGGGTCCTGTGCTAGAACAGCAAGTGCTGTCAACCAATAAACCACCTATCCAACCTCTGGTGTAGTTTTGTTTCTCTGTGTGGCCCTGGCTGTCCTAGAACTCACACTGTAGCTTGTGTTGGCCCCAAACTCACAGAGATCTGTCTGCCTCTGCCTCCTGAGTGCTTAAAACTGTGTGTCACCAACTTCTTTATGTAGTATTTTAAAAATTCCAGCTGTTCGGAGCTTTGTTGCATGAGTTTATTTACTTATTTACAGATTGATTGATTGATTGATTGATTGATTGGCTGATTGGCTTAGAGACATAGTTTCGCTCTGTAGCCCAGGCTGGTCTCAAACCCACAACCTCCTGCTTCAGTCTCCCAAGTGTTGGGACTACAGACATGCAACTTCATCCCTTATGTTCACATTGTCTACGTTTAACTTCTGTTGATTGAGACAGGCTCTCCATATGTAGCTCTCTGGCTGGCCTGTAGCTTTCGATCTGCCTGCTTCTGCCTCGGTACCAATTAATTAGAGTGATTTCCCTAGTTACCTGGATCTCTCTCTGGCCTTGGGGTGCTCGGTCCTTCCGTCAGTCCATGGCTTAGGACTGCAGTGTTTTAATCACAAAGCCGGTACAGTGTGCCTTGGTAGTTGGTAGGATTAGGCCTATCTGATGGTTTTTTGTTCTGGATTCCTGGGTCTTCCTACCTGTTCATTCATCTTTGGTCAGCTTAGTGACAATTTTCGGTTAAATAACTATTTTGCCATTTGTATTAGAAGCACACTCTGTGTATAAACTGGTATGGGGGACTGACAATGGTTCTTTACTTGACTGGAGGCGGAAGTGAGCATTGCACCCCCTGGAACTAGAGTAACAGGTGTCTGCAGATGACCATGTGTGTGTACTGAAAATCAAACCCCGGGCATCTGAAGGAGCGTCCAGTGCTTTTTAGGGCTGAGCCTTCTCTCCAGCCCCTGGATGTTACCTGTCTTAGTCAGGGCTACTACTGATGTGATGAAGCTCCCTGAGCGAAAGCAAATTGGGGAGGAAAGGGTT
Source organism: Phodopus roborovskii (assembly GCF_943737965.1). NCBI lineage: Eukaryota > Metazoa > Chordata > Mammalia > Rodentia > Cricetidae > Phodopus > Phodopus roborovskii. The sequence continues at coordinate 30,605,551 of NW_026125052.1, forward strand.
AATTTGGCTCACACCTCCACACCACTGTTTGTTATTGCAGAAGTCAGGACAGGAACTCAAATAAGACAGGAACCTGGAGGCAGGAGCTGATGCAGAGGCCACGGATGGGTGCAGGTTACCGGCTTGCTCCTCGGCTCAGGGATGGCCCCGCCCACAGTGGGCTGGGCTCTCCCACACCAGCCACTAATTAAGAAAATGCCCTATAGGTTTGCTTGCAGCCCATTATCTCTGTTTCCTCAGTTGCTTGTTCCCTCTTCCCCGATGACTCCAGCTTGTGTGACGGTGACACAACCAGCCGACACAGCACCTCTTCCATACCTGTCCTATGTGGCAGCCCCCACCACACCACCCTCCCATGCTGCTTGTGATGCTTATGCTGCTAACAGCTCCACGTATTACCTAAGGTTCCTTTTTACCTTTTAAAGATTTGCTTATTTACTATGTATGCAGGGTTCCGCCTGCATGTGCGCCTGCACACCAGAAGAGGGCGCCAGACCTCATTGCAGATGGCTGTGAGCCACCACGTGGTTGCTGGGAATTGAACTCAGGACCTCTGAGAGAGCAGCCAGTGCCCTTAACCTCTGAGCCATCTTTTTAAATTATGTGTCCACGTGTGTCTTTGTGTGGTTGTGTGCGTGTGAGTGCAAGTGCTGCAAAGTGCAGAAGAAGGCAATAGGTCCACTGGGGCTGGAGTTGTAGGCTGTTGTGGCTGCCTAACATGGGCACTGGGATCCAAACTCAGGTCCTCTGGAAGAGCAGTGTGCACTCTTAACCCCTGGGCCATCTGTGTAGCCCTCTGTAGTGAGATGTCCACCTTGCCTGCAGCTGTTGCGCTGACCACGCCCATTGATGCGTGGGGACAGGTGGGGGCTTGATTGGGATGTGGGGGGGGGCTAGGTCTGGGGTCTGGTACCTCAGCTCGCTCTTTTACTTCCTGGTCGGAGACAGAGAGCATCCAGAGGCATCCTTGGAATGGGAACCTCCGGCAGTCATCTGTTTCTGGTGTAAGTGATATCTCCCCCAATAAACATCCCTCAATCAACCTTTTGCCCTGGAATTTTATTTTCCCACGTTTTAGCCATCATCATCACCGTCATCATCACCATCATCATCATCATCATCATGTTTCCTTTCAGTGTTGGATTGGAACTTGCTAGGCAGGCTTGCACCACCGAGCCCCTCTTTTCCGATCCCGTAGTCAGAGTGAAGCCACGAAATGGGGCTCAGCTAGGCTGAGTTGACTTTGGGCGGACCTGGACTTGGGAAGGACTTGGGCAAAGGATGTTTCTGCAGTCCTCTTGTTTTCTCTCCTGCCTGACTGAATGGGGTGGCCACCCCTGCAAAGCTGAGGTGATTGATAGGGCAGCAGGGGCCGCAACTATCAGTCTCCAGATCAGAGACGTGGCGGTGGTGGTCGGCAGCAGGACCCTCTCCCAACATCACCTGCTAGTCCCAGAGTTATCCAAACCAGCACACGGGAAAAGGGTGACCCCGGGCACCGGGCAGAAGCACGCTTCAGCCAGCCTCCCTGGAGGCCACCCTGGTGGGGAGGGGGGGTAAACCTGCTTGTCCTGCCCAGCTGCACCTCGGGATGCCCTCACAGCTTGCATTGTCCTCGGCAACTTCATCCTGCTCAGCCCTGAGCCCCATTGTGCTTTGGAGCGGCTCTACTCTGCAGGAGCGCTGCCCCGGCCAATTACTCCAAAGCAAATTTCACCACTTGTCATTTGAATCCCCTTCCCACCACAAGGAGAGGCAATCCGCGCGCTCTCAGGCGCTCAGCTGCTGCCCCCTGTCGGCTGGAGCCGCCACTGCACTATTTGAGCAAATCCCAAGCCCTTTGGCCCCGTGCTAGGTGTCAAGTCTAAATAGTTTTTGTTGGTAGTGGGTTTTTGTTTGTTTGGTTGGTTATGTGTTGTTTTATTTTTCTTCCATCCACTACCAAAGCGCCTCAATCTGTTCTTTAGTGTCATTTTAGGTCTCAGAGTCCAAAATCCTCAAACACAGAGTTTGAAAAGTAAGGTATGAACAAAATGGCTCATGGCTTGGCTCAAATCCTAAGTATGGGGTTTGAGCAAGAAACTCGCAGAGCCTGCAGTGACTTTCCAGAGAGCGCCAAAACGTCGGTCTCACAGCTATTCTTGGGACTCTGGAAGGGATTGGAGCAGGTTTGAGTCCTGGGAGATGGCTGGGGACATCTGAGGATGCCCTATGCCATGTGTGATCCAGGAGAGTCCTGCAGCCTGGCTGGTTAGTTCTTCACCATCGGATTTTCTGGACGCTGGTAGAGCCAGATGATGCCTTCATCGTGTAGCCGCTTCCAGACGGTTCTCTCCAGCTTGAAGTCATGGTTTATGTAAAAGACCAGGCGTTTCCACACTTTATCATAGTAGTGGTCAGAGAAGCGCTCATGGCCCTGGGTGATGAAGCCATAGGCACTCACCTGCATGGGGATTGGAGGGGGAGCTGGGCTCAGGGGCTGTTCAGGGGCTTACTTCACGGGACCTGTGTCCCTTTATCCTTTAACCTGCTTGTGTCCCCTAGGGACGGGTCTACATGCAGGTTCCTTGCGTGCGCATGGGTGGGCATGCCCACTCCCTGTTCCCGTTCCCATCAGAGATTTGCGTCCACCCTCTGAGGCACACTCGGCGACCTTACCTTGTCACATAGATGAAGGGCGGTAAGGAGCAGGAGGGCACCCGTGGTGGGGCGGTATATTCTCCAGTGGGCAGTGTCTAGGGTCTTCGACCTCAGAAATCTGTTCAGAACCCAGATCCCCAACAGTCAGGAGACTGCAAGGATGAGAGGTCCACAGCCCCTCCCTCCCCTTCCCCTCCCCCTCCCTCCCCACCCCCTCCCCACGTGGCCTTCCTGCCCTCACCTGTTCTTCATGTAGCGGATAAAGTCTGGGTGCAGCAGCAAGTATCTGTCTAAGTCCAAGGCGTCCCGGAAGACTTCCTGGGGCCTGTGCCTGTGTCAGGGATGGATCACTCGGGACCTGCTCTCTGACCTGGCCAGTTGGGGGCCAAGTCAGGATCATGGCGTGACCACTACCCTATCTCCAGGGGGCACACAGGCAGTCCCACCTGTCGTTTGAAGTCGGCCACTCCCTCCTCAGCCTGGCCTGCTCTTTGGGGGAAGAGGGAAGTGGTACCTGAACCAGGAAAGTTTGGTTTTTGCCATGGTCTGATTCATAAACATTGCTTCTAGCCACTCGTAGTCCCGGGTGCCTTCCAGGAAGTGTAGATATCGGACATCCTGGAGACCAAGGACAGCAAGTGGTTCAGGAGGACTGTCTTGACCACTGGGCTGGGCGTGGCCCGGCTCTGATTCCAGACTGTGCCCTGGGTCTCCCATGGCCTGAGTGGCTCACTGCTCTTCCCCCATGTGAACGGAGCTTGAGGTGGTCCAGACTCCATCCATACACAAGGCATTCATATGTCTCCTCTGTGACTCCCTCATCCAGAGGCCGTGTGGCCACGCCCACTCCTGCCTTCTCACCTTCCCCAGAGGTACGTGCTGGAAACCTCGACCACCCAGGGTGAGGATCGACTGGACTATGGAGAAGGCAGTGAAGCCGTAGAAGGATGTCCGCGTCCCCACGTCCTGCTCATACCCTTTAGTAATAGCGCCACTCAGTCTACATAGGAAGATCAGAGTAGATGGTGTGGAGGAGAGAAAATTGTGGAGGTGGGTGAGAAAGGACGGGGTAGGGGAGGCAGAGTTGTGGACACACACTATTTTCATGTAAAGACATGGGGACACTTGTCAGCTCTCCCATAATAGTCCATATCTACGGGCTGGAGACGGAGAACATACCGGAAAACATAGTCGTGGCTGTCTATCTCCTGGCCCACATGGGAGTCATTGAGGATGCCCCCGTTGCCCACTACGGCACAGGTGATGCACCTGGAGCTCCCTGAGGGGAGGCCGGCCAGGAGCAGCTGCTGCTGGGGTACGGGACGGAAGCGGGTCACGACTTTCTGTACCACTGGAACAGAGCAGGGCTCCGTGTTCAGAGTCCTGGATGGGGCAGACCCCACACAGGAAGCCAGCCGCCCTCTGCCCTGAAGCGTGCACTCACAGGACTGGTTGAGCTCCATGAAGCCAAAGGGCGGTGCAAAGTGCTCCAGACGGTCCCACTCGCTCTGGGTGAAGCGTCCAGAGTCCAGGAAGAGAGTGAGGTTAGGCAGAAAGATATTCTGTAGCCACGGTGACTTGGAGGCCCTGATCTTCACAGAGTCAGGACAGGTCTATGTTTGGGAGGTCATGTCAGGCAAGGGACTGACCCAGGAAAGTCATCAGCCTGAGGCTAGCTGGGCCCCATCAGCTAGGGGTGGGGCTGGGCTTTAACAGTTTGAAAGCTCCTCCCCTACTCCATCTTTCATTCTGGAACCCATGCCTGGCTGCCTAACTCTTCATGGCTGGTCTACCTTGGCCCCAGAAACTTCCTGGGTAGCTATACCCTTGCAAGTCTGTGTTGGAACTTTGATCTTGTTCCATGTATATCCACAAACAGGTTTTCAATATTGCCCTCCTGGGCAGGGGTGACAGTTTAGGGATGAATGCTTGCAAGTTTTCTTGAGCCTGGAGGAGAGTGGGGGGCCTAGAGGGGGCTTTCCAGGGATGCCAGCGTTCCTGGGAGGGCAGCAGCTGGGCACAAGGGTATCATCCTGTCCATCAGATGGATTTGTGTCTCATACCCAAGAACTGGCCCACCCTGCCCCACAGATTGCTGATCTGCCCTAGGCCTTTTTCAATGGTTCCAAGGCAAACCCTCCCCACCCAGGCCTTTCTGAGCTGTCCAGACCTTGACTCTGGGGTCAGCCTTCTCCTCCCTTATTTTGGCTATCATAGGAAGGAAGGATTCGCCAATTGCTGTGTTGGCCGAGCACAGGGCCGGTCAAGGTAAAAGTGAAAGCTGGGCCTAGAGGAAGGGTCTGCTTGGGGTGTGGCTGGGGTGTGGGAGGTGAGGAGGTCCCAACTCACCGTCCGCAGGCCCCCCACGTCCAAACTGTAGTCTTCCTCAAAATCCCACTGAGGCTCAGACTTGAAGTTGGTGGCCTTCAGCCTTTGCCTTCTTTGTGCGGTGGGGTAAGGGAAAGAGGTGGGGGATGGCTTGACCTGGGCCACCTTCTCCTCTGCTGGAACAGCTCCAGTGCTGGTGGCTTTCTTTCTCGGCCTTGTTAACAGTGCTCCTGTGGCTGTCAATATTCTTCCCGGGGTTTCTGGAACAAGCATCCTCGCTGCAGGCTCTGCCTTTCTGTTCTCTTCCCTCTGTCCTCTGGCTACCTCACCGGTCTGATTCTGCCGGCCCAGCTTCTCTGTCCTGACAGGGATCTTGTCCTTGATTTGAGCTCTTGGTGGCAGCCCCATGGTGGGTGTGTGGGGTCGGGCCTTTTCTAGCATCTTCTGAGACTTTTCTTCTTTGTTCTCCCTTATAAACTGATACCTGGACACAGATAGCTCTCGATGAAGGTTGGATGTCATACAGACAGGCCAGAACCGTCGCTAGCAGGCAGTGAGATGGCTCGGTGAGTAAATACATGCATCCACCTTATCATTTCAGGCAGGGTTTCCCACTGAACCTGATGCTTACCATGTAGCTAGATTGGTGGGGAGTGGGGGTATGTGTGTGTGTGTGTGGGGGTGGTAACCAAACCCCAGGAATCCTGTAGGTCACAGGCTGGTGCCTATGGGTGCTGGGATCTGAACTTAGAGCCTCATCCTTGTGGGACAATTGCTTTACCCATCTGGGCCATCTCTCCAGGCTCTGTTTTTGTAAGTCTGTTGAAAGCATCTGTATGGTATGCATGAGAATGGATCCACATACACCCCCAATTAAATGTTTTCTTCTGTAAGTTGCCTTGGTGATGGTACCCCTTCACAGCAATAGAACAGTACCTAAGACAGCACCCTTCCATTGTGTAGCTGGCATCCCTGCCTGTTTTGTGTTTCTCTGACTAGGCTTCTGGACCATTGTGTTATAGGGGTTTCGAGGGGATCCCTGGGAGTGTGGGGAAGAGACCCTCTCTCTGCCTAGTCTGGCCATGACCCAGATGGACTTCCATGTTCTCAGTTCCTGTTTGTGTGCCCCCCTCCATCACAGCCTCCTGTTCACCTTGGGTACGTATCTCAAGCCCTGTCTGCTCCTTCCACTCTTGGTTTGTCTGGTTTTGTTTTTGGAGACAGGGTTTCTTTGTATTGCTTTGGAGGCTGTCCTAGAACTCGCTCTGTAGACCAGGCTGGCCTTGAACTCACAGAGCTCCGCCTGCCTCTGCCTCCCGAGTGCTGGGATCAAAGGCGTGTGCCACCACTGCCTGGCTTTGCTCCTACCACTCCTCAGCTGAATGCAGGAGACTTACCGAGGCCGTGTGAAGGAAAAAAGAGGATGAAATGGACAGACGCACAGATCTGAGAGTCTGAGCACCTCGCTGAATCCTGGCTCATCTCATGGCTTTTTCCATCTGAGCAAAGCCTGCTGGCATTACCCACCAACATGCAGCAGGACATTGGGTGCAAACTGCAAACACAGGGGCTGGCAAGAGGCTCAGCAGGTGAAAAACACCGGCTGTCAAGACTGACAATCTGAGTTGGGTCTCTGAGTTGGAGGGAGAGGACCAATCCTCCAAGCAGTCCTCTACACGCAGGCCTTTGCCTGTGTGCCCCTTCTCCCTGAATAAAGGAGAAAAATGGCCAAGGGTGGTGGTGTGCACCTTTAATCCCAGCACTCGGGAGGCAGAGGCAGGTAGAGCTCTGTGAGTTCCAGGCCAGCCTGGTCTACAGAGTGAGTCCCAGGTTATACACGGCTATGTAGTAAAGTCCTATCTCGAAATAAATAAAAGCTAGATAGCTGGCTCAGCAGTTAAGAGCATATGCTGCTCTGGCAGAGCCAGGACTCAGTCCCAGAGCTCCGGTGGTGGCTCACCACCACCTGTAACAGCTCCAGGGGATTGAGAACCTTCTCCTGGCTTCCTCAGACGCCAGGCCTGCACACTGTGCACTTAGACTCATGCAGGCAAAAACAATTGTACACATAACATTTTTAAAATAGCTGGTCAGTGGTGTCACTTGCCTTTAACTCCAGCACTCAGAAGGCAGAGGCTGGTGGATCTCTGTGAGGTGAGTTCGAGGCCAGCCTGGTCCACAGTGTGAGTTCCAGGACAGCCAGGGCTGCTAAACAAAGAAAACCTGTCTCAAAAAACCAAACATGTATATATTTAACAAGTATTAGTTCCTTCCCTCTCACACTCATGTTTTATTTGAGACGCGGAGTCATGTAACCCAGGCTGGCTTCTAGCACACCGCATAGCCTCATTCCCCTGTGCCCTCTCAAGCGCTGGGATTACAGCCATGCCACTAGGTTCGGCAAGGAAGTGGACTCGAACAAAAGCTTGTGAGCTATGAACAGAAGAGCGGTTAATCTGCTTTTTTGTTTTTGTTTTGTTTTGTTTTGAGACAGGATCTCTCCTGTAGGTTTGGAGCCTGTTCTGGAACTCACTCTGTAGACCAGGCTGGCCTCAAACTCACAGAGATTCGCCTGCCTCTGCCTCCCCAGTGCTGGTATTAAAGGTGAGCGCCACCACCACCCGGCTGAGCAGTTAATTTGAAGGTATTGAAGCAGTTAAGACACTCAAGCTCACCAGAAATGCATTGGTGACCCACTAAGGGAAGAAATCAAGACACTTCCCACATCCATCTGATGCTTGAGCCTGAATCTGTGCCTGCCTGAAGGCTGCCTTGTGAATCTGTCCCTAGCTCTGAGACCCTCAGTGTGTCTGTCCCCAACAAAGGGCTTTGTTCTGTCTTTATTGGATGGCACAGAAATCACCACACAGGGAAGGAATGGGTACTCTATAAAAATCTTCAGCAGTTTTACAAGAGATTCAGTCATTGCCTCCAACAGACCCAACTTCCAGTGTTACAAATGTCATTGTTTATCAAGCAATATCCAAGTGATGTGTTCAACATTTTATAAGATTGCTTCCAACCTCTATGTTTATTGCATTCAGGAAATGAATTGTTCTCTGGGTCAGAGACACCAAGGAGTACCTAATTTAGGCTTATAGCTATACACTTGCTCAGGTTGTAAAAGTTGGTCATATGGGAAATTGGAAGCACATAAGCTTGTTACACTGTTACATACTTGTTATATTGATATATAAAAGGCGGGTTAAACAGACTGAGTACACAGTAGAATAAACAGTCTTATGTGAGGTGTAAGACTAACTCTGGCTGTGAGTTCTGGGTAAAGTTCCAATCTCTCAGATGTAAGAGACATTTTTGTAGTATTGCCACCGAGGACATAAGAAAGAAGATGTCACTCATTTTCTGTTCACTAAATGTCTTTTCTGTGCAGGGTAAGCTGATATCCATACACATATAGACTGTAGATCTGAATAAGGTCAGATGTCAGGGCTGGGCAGTCGGGGATCATTGCTGTCAGAGGCAGAACATTAGGTGGACCCTTCTGCTCTGAAAAATTGGGGCCTGTGAAGTGGGGAGAACCTCAGCTAAGCTTTTCTGGGTCCTTCCTGCCTTCCCTCCTCAGCTGGGGTGCGGGGCAGGAGAGGGGCAGAGTGGTGGTGGTGGTGGTGGTGGTGGTGGTGGTGGTGCAGCTGTTTGGTTACATTGTATCTCTTAATTTCCTAAACTAGGGGAAAAAAGTGACTTGTTCTAATCTTCCAGGGAGGGCAGTTAATGAATAAAGACCTAATTCTCTCTCTCTCTGTTTTGGGTTTTCAAGAGTGAGATAGTCCTTCTGTGGCACTGACCACGCCCATTGGGGGGTGGGGCGATGGGCGGAAGTGACCTGTGGAAGGAGGTCGGAGGGGGCCAGGAAAGGCGCTCTCTTTCTGGCGTGACTGGGACAGGAGAGGATCTGGTTGAATTTCCTGGTGTTCATCTGTCTAGGTTGTAAGTTATTTCTCCCTGAATAAACATCTATTCGGCCTATTTGTTTATCCTGATCTTATTTAACCGCGATACAGGATTTCTCTGTGTAGCTCTGGAACCTGTCCTAGAACTCACTCCATAGACCAGGCTGGCCTCGAACTCACAGAGATCTACCTTCCTCTGCCTCCTGAGTGCTGGAATTAAAGGTGTGCCCATCACCACCAGGCTACTTTTATTTTTAAATGATGTTACTTCTGTGTGTGGGTATATGCACAGGAATTCAGGCACCCACAGAGCTTGTTTTGGGTGCTAGAAATCAAACCCAGATCCTCTGCAAGACCAGTGCTCAATCTTAACTGATGAGTCTGTCTAGCATGCATATTTGTACAGATACATACATGTATATGTATTTACATAAACACACACAGGCTTTTTTTTTTTTTTTTTTTTTTTTTTAAAGTAAGACAGATTTCATGTGCCCCAGGCTGGCCTCAAAACCACTGTGTAGCCAAGGATGACTTTGAACTTCTGTTCATGCTGCCTGCACCTCCCTAATGCTGGGGTAACAGGCATGCACCGCTATGCTCAGTTTGTGCAGTGCTGGAGATCAGACGCATGGCTTCAGGCCTGCTGGGCAAGCCTACCGACTGAGCTACGTCCCCAGGAGTGGGCCTTCTACACTAAACAGCTCACAGCTCACAGCACAGAGGAACGATTGTATGGGAAGATAACGAGCCCCTCTTTGGAAGCTGTTTAGAGGCAAGAGTGGGGCAGTGGCTGAGGGCTGTTCCGTCTGTAGGTGCTCTGGTGACTCTGTGACCTGTTTAAATTTTATAAGAGGTCGAAGCCAGGAGGTGGTGGCACAGGCCTTTAGTCCCAGCCCTCGGGAGGCAGAGGCAGGTGGATCTCTGTGAGTTTGAGGCCAGCCTGGTCTACAGAGCTAGTTCCAGGACAGCCTCCAAAGCAAAACAGAGAAACCCTTCCTCGAAAAACAAAACAAACAAAAGCAATCTGATTACATAATCCTGATCTACATGGAAGATAAAGATACAAGATATTGCACTCCAACGTAAAAGTGTTAGGACTGTTGGTAACAGGCTTGCTGCTTAAGCATAAAGACTCAGTTTCAACACTCAGCACCTCCACAGAGCTTGCTGCCCTGAGGGGCAGAGACTAGAGGATTCCTGGTAGCACCAGGACCCTCATTGCTTAACCAAGGGCTTTCTTCCTTGGGACACACACACTGCCTGGTCTTACACAGAAAGCACTCACGGGCCATCCACTGGAGCCAGCTGGCAAGTTCTAGGTTCAGGAGAGAACCTATCTGGGAAAAAATCAAGTAAGGAATGATTGAGGAAGGTGCTTTATGTCCACCTACAGTCTCTACACCAGTGCCCGACCATGAAGACCTTTGTCTCCTTTCCCAAGAGGGCCACACGGAATCAATCTTCTTCTGCTTTTCACTATTACTTTTTTTTTTTTTAATTTTGTTTCAGTTTTTTTTTTTTTTTTTTTTTTTTTCTAGACAAGGTCTCACTATGTTGCTCTAGCTATCCTGGGACTCACTCTGTGGCCCAGGCTAGCCCTGAACTCAGAGATCCGCCTCCTGCATCTGCCTCCCAAGTGTTGAGACTAAAGCGTGCTTTATTATTACCTTTTTTTAAAATTTGTCTATTGAGAACAGGTGGTGGTGGCTTGTTAGGGCTGCCAGGACCCAGGCTCTGACGCTAACTCTGGTAATATTGTTGTCTCCTACCCATGGCTACTTTCTGCTTGGCTTCCTGGTTGATCTTGAATCTGAGAAAACTCTTGGTAAGCAGTCAGTGGGTAGAGAAGGCCCTGCTCCCTGAGCCTGGCTCCGCCCTGCCAGTCTTGGGCCTGTCGAGACCATTTGAAGCCTCCTTTCTCCAGCATTCTTTTGTTGTTGTTGGTTTTTGGTTTTCTGAGACAGGGTTTCTCTGTGTAGCTTTGGAGCCTGTAGACCAGGCTGGCTTTGAACTCACAGAGATCTGCCTGCCTCTGCCTCCCGAATGCTGGGATCAAAGGTGTGAGCCACCACCGCCCGCCTTCTTCAACATTCTTAATGCTTGCCTTGCCCGTTCCAGGCCTCAGCACTTAGGAAGCTACATCAGAATGAGCAGGAATTCCGGGCCAGCCTGGGCTATATAGTGAGTTCCAGGTCATCCTGGGCTATGTTCAGATCCTATTTAAAGCAAACAAACGATGTATTGAGGCCATCCCACCTTAAATTACTAATTTGGGCTGTCAAGCTGGTATAAGCACTTACCACCCAGTCTGACAACCTGAGTTTGATCCTTGAGGCCCACATGATAGGTGACAACCAAGTTGACCTCTGTGTGTACCACAGCACACTTGAACACACACAAAATAGGACTTTACAAGGCTCTCAACAAAAGGCACCCAATTAATTAACGTGTGTTTCGGCTGCAGTGCCAGAATGTGTGTGTACACGTGTGCACATGTGTGGATGTATGTGGAGGTCAGAGGCTGACAGGGTATCTTCCTCTGTTGCTCTCCATCTTCTATATGGAGGCAGTCCCTCACCTCAACCCACCCTTACTAACTCAGCTTCTTGCTAGCTTGCTCTGGGGATCCCCAGCCTCCAATTGCTCAGATTACAGGTGGGCTCCATGGGCCTAAGAAGAGCCTGAGGTGAAATGGTTTCGTGCTGATCCAAGGAAGACAGGACCACAGTGTCAGAAGATCTGCCACCTAAGCTAGGTGTGTCTGAAGAAGCCCTACCTAAGACAGGGACAATGGTGGTCTCCATAGCAGCCCAACCAATGACTTAAAAAAACTGGCTACCTGGGGCTGGAGAGATGGCTCAGAGGTTAAGAGCACTGTCTGCTCTTCCAGAGGATATGGGTTCAACTCCCAGCACCCATGTGGCAGCTCACAAGTGTCTGGAGCTCCAGTTCCAGGAGATCTGATGCCCTCACATAGACACGCATGCACACAAAAACACCAATGTATATAAAATAAAGATAAATAAATGGTTAAAGTTGGCTGCTTGTTCCTTTGACAAGGCACCACACCAGCTGCCCTGGAATCCTTGATGGCATCCTGGGACGGAACAGAGAAGTGTGGCCCTCTGGGATTAAATTCTGCAGCTTGCTGGACCAGTGCTCCAAGCTCTGAAATCAGAGGGTTAGAGGAAATCTGCCTATTTCTTAGCGATGGCTCAGCAGTTCGGAGCGCATACCAAAGGACCCAGTTTGATTTTTCCCGACACCCTTATTAGGTGGCTCACAATCACCTGTAACTTCAGTTCCAGGGAACCCAACTCCTCCGTGGGCACCTTCACTCACGTGCACACAGAGACACACAAACATGCACATAATCAGAAACAATAAAAGTACACGTTTAGGAAAATAGATAGGTTTCTTTTTGTTTTTAGTTTTATTATTTTATTGTATGTATATGGGTGTTTTTCCTGAATGTATGTGCACCATGCGTGTACCTAGTATCTGGGAAAGCCAGAAGAGGGCACTGGCTTCTCTAGAAGCCCATGGAATTACAGGTGGTTGAGAGCCACCATGTGGGTGCTGGGAATTGAACCTGTGTCCCCTTGGAGAGCAGCTAGTGCTCTTAACAGCTTAGCCATTTCTCCAGCTCCATGCATACGTCTTATACTCAGAGTAAAACTAAAAAGTCCTGTAGGTCTTGGGTTCAGGTTCACTCGGTCTTCCACTAGTCTCGTGTTCCTCAGTGGACACTGACTTGCTGCATCCTTAGATCGCGATGTCCCCACTTGCGGAAGTGGCCTCTGGGCATCGCACAACCCTATGTCTCCACGGTGCCCAGGTACCCATGCTTGCTGGAACTCTCCCACTCTCCGCTGTAACAACCGCCCAGCTGGCTTCAGCACTAATGACCACGCCCTATAAACTCTTCACACTGGCAGATTTGTGTCTTGCTCTCTTCCGTGGGACTTTATATCTCTCGAGAGCTCACTAGAGAGGGGTGGAGTAAGAATGGCACTCGGGGCCAAAATCCCCTGCTTTGCAGCCCCAGATGGGGTGGGGCCAGCCTTGACCTTTAGGGATCTCATATTAATCTTCTTTGACAAGATGAACAAACAAAAATCATATAGTGTTGTAAAGATCAAAGACACCCAAAGAAGGTCCCTGGGGCGTGGCTGAAGGAATGACTCCAGCTCTGAATCAATATGTCATATGAGAGGCTGTTGCCACCGTCACAACGCCCCCTCCCCCACCAGCAAGGTGAAACTTCCATGGTTGTCTTTCGTCATTTTAAACTTTATTAAGCTATTCTGGTGTGTATTCGTGCATGCGCACATGCGTGTGCGTGCACGTGGACATCTGAGGTCAGCCTCTGGCCTCTTCCTTAGAAACCTTCTACTTTGCTTTTTGAGACAGAGTCTCTCACTGGCTGACAGCTTGCTGAGTAGGCGTGGCTGTCTCCGTGTCCCCAGCACGGGGATCCCGAGTGTCCACCACTACGCCTGGGTTTCTCATGAGTGCTGGGAATCAAACTCACATGCTCACACTCGTGAGGCCAGGACTGTCTGAGCCATCGCCCAGTCCCTTCCATTTAATTTCTCTTTTTTGAGACAGGGTTCTGTGTGCTGGTGATGGCTGACCTCACCCAGATCCCCCAGCTGCAAACCCCCCACCCCGTGCTTGGGTCACAGGCATGCTCCTCTCCGCTCGCCTATAGCTCGCTGTTTTTTACCGTTTCTGCTGCTTCCGCCCATTGGCCCCTGCAGCAGCACTGTGACCCCTCCAAGCTGTAAGACTTGGGGTCACTTTTGCACCCCCCTTCCCACTTCCTCCCACCCCTCCTTCAAAGTATATCTTGAAGTTCGCTTCCTTCTTGTCCAGGGTCCTCCTTCGGCTTCAGTGGCTGAAGCCCCTTGCACTTCCTGACAGAATGAACGACTTAGGCAATCCCTCTGCCCACTGCCCTGGACACTGGATGGGTCCAAAATTCCTGCTCTCCTGAGGCAGCCTTTCTGCTCCAAACATCCTAGGCCGCTTTCTCAGGCCGCACCCTCCTCCAAGGCCTCCCTGCCTCCCAGGCAAGCACTCCCCACTCAGCGAGGCTGATGGGCTGTTCTAGGTTACCCCCTTCTCTGTAGACTCCTTACCTGCAGGCCATTTACTGGCCACTCAACCAAACTACGTTCTGTCTTTGATGCCTTCAACAGAGGCTGTCTAGACTCTTTCAGAGACCCTCTCCCTGGCAACTGTCCCCTCTGTCAATCAGTCGGAACTTAATTATGCTTAGTTTATTGAACATGCGTCATGTCACAGTCACCAGGTAATTTTAAAACTCATTCTAGTTTTGAGTGCTAGTACAAGCCTATAATCACAGCACTTTGGAGGCTGAGGCAGGAGGATCAATTAGTTTGAGGCTAGCTTGTGTTATATAGTGAGACACTGTGTGTCTGTCTATGGTCAATCTAGCTACCTATCTAACATCTACATCTATCTATCTATCCATCACCTATCTACCTATATATCTACTTATCTATCATCTATCTATCCATCTAACCATCTATCTAACCATCTATCTATCTATCTATCTATCATCTATCTATCTATTATCTATCTATCTATCTATCTATCTATCATCTATCTATCTATCATCTATCTATCTATTATCTATCTATCTATCATCTATCTATCTATCATCTCTCTATCTATCATCTATCTATCATCTATCTATCTATCTATCTATCATCTATCTATCTATCATCTATCTATCTAACCATCTATCTATCATCTATCTATCTATCTATCTATCTATCATCTATCTATCATCTATCTATCTATCTATCATCTATCTCTCTATCTATCATCTATCTATCTAACCATCTATCTATCATCTATCTATCTATCCCCTCCCTCCCTCCTTTTCTCAGTGCTGGGATTCCAACTCAGGGCCTCACAGATGCTAGGCAAGCGCTCTGCCAGTGAGTCACACCCTTTCCCCATCCCTTTCTCCTCTTCAGAACCTTCTTTGGGTATTGTACTTCACGGCCTGGCTTGGGACAGAGATGTCCCTGCTTGCCCTGAGGTTCAGCCAGCTTGTTGGCTGCCCAGCTCTTGCTGCCATGACCTCGACAGTCAATGTGTGAGGTTTCCCTGGGATGGCTCCTCTGTTGTGAGGACCCCTCAGAGGGTCTTTCCAGGCTCCAGGCTCCCACAGCTTCTTTGCCCACACTTTTCTGGGAATGAGTAACCCACTTCTTGACCCTGCCCCGCAGCTGCCTGTGCTCTTCCGTGTGTTATAAATGAGCAACTTCACTGATGTTCAGCCTTCAGAAGTCTCTAGACCAGAAACGGCACCAGTCTGTTTACCATGCTCACTAACTCGGAAACCTGTGGCATTGGCTGTGTATGGGTCCCTGGAGTGGTTCTCTTGCAGCCCACACCTACTAGAAGCTTCTCTCTAGCAGCTTTGGAGTACTTCAATCTAGGGATTACTTTTGACACTGACAGTTGTCATCGTTGACAAAATGCATACTTGAGAACTGAGCAATCAAGTGACAAAAATAAATAAATAAATGAATAAATAAATAATCACACAGGGCTGGGCATAGCTGCACAGGTATCTAACCCTGGTAATTGGGAAGCAGAAACAGGCATATCTCTAGGAGTCTGAGGCTAGCCTGGTCTACATAGCAAGTTCTAGGAAAGCCAGGGATATATAGAGAAACCTTGTCTCAAACAAACAAGAGTCCCAACAGACACAAACACATCTTCGTACCACAAGCAAAAATAAATATCTTCTAAATAAACGTTTGAAGTGAACAGAAGTATGGAGACATTTGCAGGAGACTTAGAAAATGTTTTGCATTTTTGGGGGAGAGTGTTGAACCAACCTTTCCCAAAAATCACAATCTAATGACCACATAGGAAAGACAGACAAATCTTATCCAGGTAAAAAGTGTTCCTAAGCCAACATGGTGGATCACACCTGCAATCCCAGCACTAGGCAGGTGGAGGCAGGAGGATCAGAAGTTCAAAGTCATCCTCAGCTGCATCACCGGCAGGCATCAAACTCAGGTTATGGGATGGAAGTGCCTGTGTTTAAGCCCAGCTCTGACAGGCAGGGCAATGCCATGTTCAGTGATTCCCCTTAGCTGTCTGTCTTCCTCCTAACTAGGAGTGAGAAACCAGAAGCATGTAGAACAGTGCCTGGTGTGTATATTCTGTGCAGAAGGGTCTGCTATGATAGTGTGAACACTGTGCTCACCCAGGTATTAAGGAGTAATAGAGTTAAGGAGGCCTTCACGTCCTGATTCATTTCTCTGTACTTTTTTTTTTTTAAACTGGGTCTCCTGTAGCTCAGGCTGGCCTTGAACTTGCTGTGTTGCTGAACCTGAATTCCTGATCCTTATGCTTCTACTTTCCAAGCCCTAAGATTTGCCATCACCCTAGTCTGATACAGGGAATCAGACTGAGGGTTCGTTCATGCCTGTCGAGACAGTTGAGCCCTCCACCCGCTGAGCTACATCTCTAGCCCAACTTCTGTGTACTTTCCTGTCTAGGAGAGAATGGATGTATTGTTTCTTCTTCCCTTTTCTGTCTGTTTCTCTCTTCCTTCCCGTGTGTGTGTGTGTGTGTGTGTGTGTGTGTGTGTGTGTGTGTGTGTGTGTTTTAAGACAGGGTTTGTCTGTGTAGCCCTGGCTGTCCTAGAACTCACTCTGTGGACCAGGCTGGCCTGGATCTCACAGAGATCCACCTGCCTCTGCCTCCTGAGTGCTGGGATGCAAGGCCTGGGCCGCCACAACCACCCAGTTTGAATGCATTATTTTCAAATGTTGAGTCTGGGAAGAAGGTCTCACAGCTGGAAACATGCTGAATATTCTGGAAGTTCTTGTGGGGGATTCACCTGGGGCACAGATTTGAAGGCTCCCCCTGTCCTCCACCAGTGTGAGGTCTTTTTTTACTGACTCACTTTTCAGGCTGACAGTGCCCTTGAAACACAGGAAATACACAGGCTAAGTCTTTGCTTCGGGTCAAGGAGAACTGCATGTTAGAGCTGGCCCTCCTTCGGCTGCCCTATTACTCAGCAGCCCTTGGGGACAACGTGTCTGCCCTCTGCTGCAGGCTCAGTCCACGGGTTCCTGCCTGCCTTCTTGCACAAGCCTCCCGGTATCCCAGGCACCTTGGCCACCACCACCACCTCCATCTGCACCCTTTCTGAGTTCCCACACTGTCCTTCCTTCCAGGGGTACTATGTAAAGACTCCTGACCTCAACACCCCAGATGGACCCGCAGGTGGCACGGAGTTCCCCAGGCCTCCCCACTGGGTGGTGTCTCTGGGACTCCTTCTTACCTGGAAGGCTTTGTGCTAGGCTCCTTAACGAAGGAGGGCACAATGAAGAGCAATGCCAACGCAGTCAAAACCAGGACGCCCAGACTCCAGGGATGCAGTCGCCCACGGCAGGTCTTCATAGTGGTGCTCGGCTGGCTCCCAGAAGCGCGTGTGAAGAGAGCAAGTCTCTTGACGTGGATGTCACATAGCCTCCTTGTTCAGGTATCTGGGCCAGGAGTGCTGGCCTTGCCTTCCATCTGGCCACTTCAGAGAGCAGAGGAGGGAAAGGGAGGGGTGGAGTCCGTCCGGCTTTAAGCTGACATGAATTGAAGGAAGAGAAACGCCTTCTGTTCAAACAAGTTTTGTTTGTTTGTTTTTTTTTTTTTCTTTCTAGTCTCTGAAGCCAAATTCTGGAGAAGTATATGAGACCAGGTATCCGTCATACACAGCCTCACTTTTATCTGGCCTCTTCTTCTCCCAGCCTCTCCTCATCCAGCAGCAATGAAAGCAGCCGTAGATGGCATCCACACACTTGGTGCTCGCGGTAGGGATCCCACACACAGCCGCCCCTGCAGGTTCACCTCCTTAGCTTCTCTGAAATTGTGACTGGCACAGCACCAGCAAGCAGCGTGTCTGAGACTCGCTGGCATCCAGGGGCCGGGCTGGGGAGAAGGCTCAGAGGTTGAAGAGCACAGGCACCCATCGGCATGGAGGCTCACAACCATCTGCAACCCCAGCTCCAGGGGATCTGCTGCCCCCTTCTGACCTCCGTGGACTCCTGCACCTTTGTGCATAAATGTACTCTCAGGTGCAGATTTCCAGGAAACACAGAAGTACTGTGGATTCCTGCTGCTAGGATGCTGAACTGTGCAAGCGCTCAGTATGCCAAAGGCCACTCGGAAGGTGGAGTTCTGAAGCTTTGAGGGCTTGGGTTCATTGCTCACATCTCGCTGTGTCTGTTTCTGCCCCCAAAGCAGTGAGCGCCTCACCCACCCTCCTAGGGACAAGGGAGAGGTGCCAGCAGGCTCTCTTAAGAAGCTGTGACTCGTAAGACGGCTAATGGGTTACAATCCCACAATGGACACTGTGGGTCCTGGCACCAGAACGGGAGACCCTACCTCAGGGAATTCCTGTGTTGTCTTCATCTCACTGCCCTTCTCTCTGTCCGTCTGTCCCTGTGCGAGTCTGTAAGCACGTTCTGAATATCCTCCTGTTGCTCTTGGGGCTGGGGTGATGGCCCTGTTCGAGAAGTGCCTGTTTCGCAAGGGCGAAGGCCTAATTAGTTCAATCCTCAAAAGCCACATGAAAGAAAAACAGGGGTGGGATGGGGGAGAAAGAGCCAGGTCTGCAAAGATGGCTTAGCAGGTACCTGCTGCTCAACCCTCGTGGCCTGACTCTGATCCCTAGAATCCACGGAAAGGTGAAGAGAGAGAACCCACTCCATACAGTTTTCCTCTGACCTGAGTGCCCCATGCCCAATAATAATAATAAAATAAAACGAAAGCAAAATAGCAGGGTATGAAGGTACACGTGCATCTGATTCTACCAATGTGGACTCAGGGACAGGCAGATCCCTGGGTTCACAAGTCAGTGTAGGCTACTCGGTGGTATGATTCCAAAGTGGGAGCAATATACCTTGCAAGTTAATGGGAAACCAAAACAGGAAAAGTAAACCTTTGCAGGTTTAGGGATCTGTTTGCAGTTAAAACAGTTAAAACTGTCCTGTGTTAAGCCCTTGCAAGGTAAGATTTCTAATTGTGATTGAGAAGTTCCTATTTGTCCTGTGTTAAATCCTAAACAAAACAAAAAGGAGTAAGTTCTTGTTTGTTCCTATGTTAAGCCCTTGCAGAGTAAGGTTTCTGTTTGTAATGAAGTCAGTTCTGGCCCCTGTCAGCAGCTTACATCTCCTCTAGGAGAAACTTCGAGAAGCCTGGGCCCTACTCCAAACCATATGACAGACTTTGAAGACCCCCCATTGGAAGGCCTCACCCTCCCTGGGGAGCAGAAAGGGGATGGGGTGGGGGTCAGAGGGGGGCAGGGGAGGAGGGGAGGGAGAGGGAACTGGAATTGGTATGTAAAACAAGCTTGTTTCAAATTTAGATTAAAAAATATTATCAAAAAAAAAAAGAAAGAAAGAAAGAAAGAAAGAAAGGAAGAAAGAAAAGAAGACAGTAGGGGAGGCTCCTTCAAATCCTGACTTAGCCGGCTGGCCAGTCCCAGGTGCCCCCAAAATATGGCTTGCTTTAATTTGACAACTGTGATTTATTTCATGGATTTATTTCCTCTTTCACAAATGTCAAGTTTAACAATGGGTACCTGCCGAGGAATAACACTTCCATGCACTGTGAATTCGTATTACTCTCATTGGTTAATGAACAGCTGACAGATCAGTAGCCAGGTAAGAAGTACAGGAGAGGCAGCCAGACACAGAGGACTCTGGGAAGAAAAAAGGTGGGGTCAAAGGAGTCACCAGCCCGATGCAGAGGGAGCAGGAGGGGATGAACGCGCCATGTTAATAAAGGTACTGCCACGTGGCAGAGCGTAAATGAGGGATACGGGTTAATTTAAAATGTAAGGGCTAGGCAATAAGAAGCCTGAGCCATCAGCCAAACAGTTTACAATTAATATAAGCCTCAGTGTATTTATTTGGAACTAAACCGCTGCGGGGCCGAGCGGGACCGAAACTCCATCACCAGGGAGGGAGAGGGGAGAGAGCCAGGGGCAGCAGTCAGGAGGCCACAGGTATGAAAGGCGTGGGGAAACAAAATGGTTGCATTATACAGGGAGCCCATTTCCCTGGGCTGGAAAGTTCAGGGTAGGGGCCAGGTAGGCCAGGCTTCCCCTGTAACAGGGAGGGACTGAGTGCTGAGCTCCATGGCGGAGATACCAGCGGGAGTGACTGCCTGTCACCCTTCTCCTGCAGATCTGTTTGGGCTGTGGCTTCTGTGACAGAAGACTGATCTACGAGCGGCAGCGAAGAAGTCTAGAATGCATACAGCTCATGTATGTGTGTGTGTGTGGGGGGGGGTGACCAGAGACAACCCTACATCTCAGCCTCGCAAGGCTGCTCCTGCACCATTTCTAGAGAGAAGACGGGAAGTGCATAGAGGTGTTTTGAGAAGTCACCAGGAAGGGCCCAGGTAAACGGGTTTACTCTGCAAACTCATGTTGGGTTGACCTGTCCTCTGTGAAGCCCTCTTGAGACTTAATCACCCTTCCCTTCCTGGTATGAAAGATCACCTCCATCCAGATTCCCGAAATAAACATCTCAGAGTGATCTTTTGCCAAGGAGGTTCTTGGAGAGTGGAATCTTCCAGTCTCTTTCAGAGGGAGGCATGCTCAGTGGCATCCTTGTTTCTCCTTGTTCTTGCTCCCCACGAGCTCACAGAGAGCCACTGCCTCCCAAGTGCTGGGATCAAAGGCTCCCTGCTCTTCTTTTCTGGACTTGACATCAAGTCCAGGCCCCTGAGCATGCTAGGCAGGTACTCTGTGACAGAGCACCGCTCCAGCCACGCCTATTCGCCCTGAACCTTCTGCCTTGCTCACTTGAGGTTCGACGCGGTGACTTTTCAGCATACTTACACGGTGTATGGCCACCATCACGATCTACGCTTAAAACCCTTCCTCATCTTCAGAAGAAACATTGCACAGTGCTCCTTGACTCGAGACGGGGCCATAGCCCAATAAACAAATAGGTTGCAAGTTGAAAATGCCAGGTCCAAATGCGTGGAAGGGGCTGGGGGTGGGGCTCGGGTGGTGAACTGCTTAGTGAACACACTCCAAGTGTAAACAGAGGCTTCTCTGCCCCGCTCTGTCCCGCCCCAACCTGCAGATGCTTCGCTCAGAGGCTTAATATTAATTACAAAATGCTTGGCCGAACAGCTCAGGCTTGTTACTAACTAGCTCCTTCTTTTAAATTAACCCATGTTTATTCATCTGTGTTTTGCTCTCATACATTTTGCTCCTCGGGCAGCTGGCTGGCATCTCCCCCAACTCCACCCTTTTTCTCCCTGTATTCAGTCTGGCTTTCCTGCCTAGCTTTATTCTACCTTGCTATAGACCAAAGCAGCTTCTGTGTTAACCAATGAGAGGAATGTATATTCACAGCGTACAGAATTATCCCACATCAACAGTGGCCTCCAGCCTCGGCACCAAATAAACTCAGCACTTGCTAGGAGGAAGAGAATGATAGAACTACAGAGCGAGTTTGAGGTGGCCAGCCTGGGCTATCAGAGACCCATGAGATCCTGTTGTGATTGGAGGTTTCCTGTCCCACCCACCAGTTCCCGCAGCAGCTTATAAAATAACACTCTACTCCAAGGCTTAACTTTAAATATAATTGTTTGGCCAATGGCTCAGGCATATTACTGACTAGCTCTACATACAAATTAACCCATTTGTAATATTTTACATTTTTCCATGATGTTCATGGCTCACATCTTGTGTCCCAGGAGCTACATGGCATCTCCCTGACTCCGCCTTCTTTCTCTCCATATCTTCATTTGGATTTCCCGCCTAACTCTATTCTGCTTGGCCATTGGCCAAGTCAGCGTTATTTATCAGCCAATAAAAGCAACACATGTTCGAAGCATACAGAAGGACATCCCACATCACTCTGTCTCAAACAATATTTAACCTACCATTCCTGTTGGATGCATATTACATTTGCATTAGGATAAAGCAGGAAAATGCTAAGCCCAACCATTGTAAGTCCAAGACTGTCCTGGCCCATTTGTAGACACCCTCTTCACAACCGGTGGCTCCAGCTTCAAGGGATCTAAGGTCTTGTTGGGTGGGGCATCCAGGGAGAGGGCTGTCCTCCAAGTGTCAGGGGACACCGTCTATTGTACTTTTGAGCCTGCCTCGATTTCTTTTCCTATTTCTGTAACAGAACACCCCAACCAAAGGCATGTTTCATTACGGCAGGGTCAAAGATGGCAGGACCTTGAAGCGACGGGTCACAGGTGTGTGGGAGCCCACAAGTGACTCCATTTCCATCTGGAGTCTACTCTGACTGGTAAGACATGAGAGTTCAAGCTGGCTTACTTCTGTCTCCTTGAGAGCCGTGAGAAAGTTCTGATGAAGTTCATGGAAAAGAGCACGTTAACTGACTCTGATGCCAGTCAAAAGGCACACGGAGTAGGGAATGCAGCTGCTTGCTGCCAGCAGGACTCTCGTGATAGAAAGTGAGCCTGGCTGCTCCTCGATTCAAGGGCAGTGCAGGGAGCTGGTTAAGGGACTATGCTGCTCTTTCTTTTACTTTGCCTCTAGTCTGTGTATAAGCAGGGCCTACATTAAACTTGGGGCTGTCCCGTGTGCTGAAAGGCATGTGTTTGTGTCTCTGTTTCTTTGGTCTGCCTTTTCTCAGTCCTCACGGCCCCCTGCTGAGATAACCCAGCTGATTGGCTGGCTCGGGCTCCGACAGTCACGTTACCTCCACAGTCAAGAGCAGAGGTGGATGACTGGAGCAATGCAGGACACTGCTTGGCTTACTCTTCCTTTCATTCAGTCCTGAGCCCAACCCACAAAACAGTGGCACCCACATTCAGGGTGGGTCTTCTCGACTCAGTTACTTCAATGATGTAAACTTATCATAATCACAAAAAAGGAAAAAACGTAGAAAGAACAAGAAACTCAACGTCAAGGGAAAAGACAAAAAGATTCACTTATTTTATGTGTATGGATGTTTTGTTGCACAACTGTCTGGGCACCGTGCGTGTGCTTGGTACCCTTGAAGGTCAGAAAAAGAGCAAGATGCAGAGCCAGGTGAGAGCTGGGGCTGAGGAAGCCCTGTGCGGAGGGGATCAGGCAGAGGAGGATGTGAGGTGACTAATACCAGTCAGGAGCAGGCTCCCCACTTTGGAGATTAGCATGAAGCCAGTGTGTCTGCTTCAGACCTGGATGGGGGGGGGGAGGGTGAGGAGGGATTGTCACTCAAGATCTCCTCCTGACCCGGAAAACCTCCCCACAGAGCAGGACGAGAAAGAATTTAGTGAACTTGGTGCCTTCTGAGAGATGGCAAAAACAGAAGGAAATCTGTCCAGATAGCCAGGAAGGCACAGCTCACCACAGACATGCTCTCTGTGTGGGCAGCCAGGCCCCTAACCCAGCAAGAGGGTCTCTGGATCAGACAGGATGAGGTCTGGTGAGGTGGCTTTTGCCTGTAATCCCAACACCTTGGAGACAGAGTGACAGACAGACCAACCTGACTTACTAGCGGTCTGAAAATGAAAAGTCATCTTGTTACAGGGTCATAGGTTCATTCCTGTTTCCTGTAAAACTTGCATTTGACCCCAGTCTTGACCCATTTTAAGGGAATTTTATATGTTCCACACCCTATACCCTAACCTCCACCCTGATAAAAATGTTTCGCCAGATTTTGAAATGTTCTGTCAAGTTTGTATATGACCCAACCCCTTGGGAATTCCCTAGCCTTGTGTAAGTTCCACCTTTCCTATGCTCAGTACATTTTCTCAGAACTCACTTTAGGGAAATAGCCTTGTCTAACAGAAGATAAAGCTTACCAAACTGGACCAAAGAATCTGGGTAATAGTCTTTACTCTAGCTCTGTAGGATTAATAAGAGACAAGAGAGTATGAAAAAGCCAGGGTCTGGAGAGATTGCTCACCTGGTGAGAACACTTGTTGCTCTCAGAGAGGTCCTGGGATGGGTTCCCTGAACCCGCAGCCATCTGCAACTCCAGTGCCAGGGGATCTGACAACACTCTCCAAGCTGTGGCACCAGCGTGCAGTGTACATGCCCATTCAGACAGAGCACACATGGACACATCCATGCAGACAGACCACATTTTAGTCAAGTGGGCCTCTCAGGTTCTGTTTTATCTTACAGGCATTTTACCCACAGACATAAGTGGTAGGAGCAGTTAGACTTGGCAGGTCTTATTTGTAGGCTACAGATGTGATGCAGACAATTTTTAAGAAACAGTCTTGGATTTCTCTATGAAACTAAAGAGCTTTAGTCTTGTCTTTGCACTGAAGGCCAATCATCTAGAACCCAGAGGGCTGTGACACCATGACTAGTTATTAACCTGTATCTTTTAAATTATACATTATACTTTTAAATAAGTTATATAGGTACAATACCTTAAACAAGAGTAGAAATATGTATATAGATATATACATATGTACATATACAAAAATATCCTTAAATTTGTATCAATATATGAAAGATCCATACCAATGTTGAGCATTTGAGACTAGTAGTAGGTTTTTCTTACCATGAACAATAATAATTTATAACCGACCCCTTTAAATGGTAACAAATATTTACAACCCCCTGAATCTGAATGACCAGAAATCATTTACATATTTTCCCCCTGTGGGAATAAAAGCATAATTTTTTTCCAAACACACACACACACACACACACACACACAGATATACACACACACACATATATATATTATTTACTTTTATTTTGAAGCCAAGACATCTTAAAGTATATACGATAGTTTAATTCAGCAGTTTCTTAGGCAGTGTCAGGACAGGAGAGGGTTAAGTAGCAACAGCAGAGGACCTTGGTGGAGGGAGGTGTTATCATAAGGCTATACATTGTATCAACAGGGAAGAGTTTGGCTTAGGAAGGGCAGGGGAGTGGTGGCTACAAGGACAGTGGAGCAGCTGGAGAGCACAGAGTGCCTGGCCATCGTATTCCTGCAAAAGATTGCTAGTTTCCCCCACTCCATCATTAACCCCATGACATTATTTGTCAAGAACACAAGAGAGGCAAACACAAACTGACCGGTGTTCAAAACAACACAGCAGCTTGTCCTGTTCCCTAGGACCTTTTAACAGTGGGAGTGACCTGTGGCTACCACTGCCAGATTCAGATTCCAATCTGTTTTCCAAGTCCTACAGAATGGAACCTTCCTGTTGCACCAGAAGGGAATTCCGAGCATCCTCTGACTCCTCAACCAGGAGGAAGGTAACAATGCACTTGCCCCTCCTCAGTAGGTCTCCAGTTTGTGTCCAGACCCCAGACCAGAACAGACACACTCAGACACACCCAGACTCACTGATCAGTGGAGAGCAGAATGTGCCCTCCTAAAACACTGCACTAATGAGTTAGAGGTCTCCGGTTTTTCCCCACCAATGCACCCAATGTAAGGCTCCAAGGAAACACTAAAGGACAACCGTATACTCAAGGAGTATGTAAAAGCAAAGAGCATTTATCATATCAACAAATGTGGGGTCATCCACCTGTACAAAATGGCAAATTTGGAGAAAATACTATCTCATCCTGTGAGTCTAAAGTTTTATACCAAATGTACCTGTGGAAACAAAAGCATAACATCTCCTCCAAAGCTATATATCTTTTGACTTCCATTTTGAAGTTAAGCAGCTTCCATAATCCAATGTCTTTCCTTTATTAGCAATCAGAACATCTAAAGACAATACAATAACATATAGGATCCAGACTCTCTGTGTATTTTCCATCTTTATGTGTCTTATATTTTTTTATTTCCTTATTCATTTTTGGGGGGTTGTTTTGTTTTTTGAGACAGGGTTTCTCTGTGTAGCTTGTAGACCAGGCTGGCCTCGAACTCACAGAGATCTGCCTGCCTCTGCCTCCTAAGCCTCTGTATATTTTTAAACACACTGTGACCCATTTAGAGGCTTCTTTCATCTGGATGTGTCTTTACTGAAATCTGTATTGTTCTTTGATTGAATGAGAGATGAATCTTTTTTTTTTTGGTGGTGGTGGTGAGGGGTCCAAGTCAAGGTTTCTCTATACAATAGTATCGCGGTTAAATAAGGATCAGGATAAACAAATAGGCCGAATAGATGTTTATTCAGGGAGAAATAACTTACAATATAGACAGATGAACACCAGGAAATTCAACCTGATGCTCTCCTGTCCGAGTCACGCCAGCAAGAGAGCTTTTCCCGGGTCTCTTCCGAACTCCTTCCCCAGGTCACTTCCGCCCATAGCTCCACCCCCAATGGGCGTGGTCAGTGCCACAGAAGGACTATCTCACTACACAATAGTCTTTGCTGTCCTGGAACTCGTTCTGTAGATCAGGCTGGCCTCAAACTCATAAAGATCCACCTGCCTCTGCCTCTCAAGTGCTGGGATTAAAGGTGTGCGCCACCACCACCACTGGCATGAGACGAATCTCAAATTGCTATGGCAGTCACCAGCACAGCTCAGTTGAGAGCATGTGTTGGCAAATAGCATGGAGGCTGCCCCCCCCCCAATTCCCTGAGAGCCTAGCTGCACGGCAGAGGTATCGGCAGGAGCCACGTTTACAGCCCCAGCTCTGGGAAGTTGTTGGGTCCATACTGCCACGAAGTAGCATGCCGTGCATTGTTCATAAACCCCATTCAAGTGTTCAGTAACAGCCTCTTAAAAGAGCCACACCTGTGTTAGCCACTAGCCAGGAAGCCACCTCTTTAACGAGCTGTGTTTCTGTTTGCCGCTGGCCCCGAGCCTGTCAGATAAAAGGTGGTTAATGAGAAGCTGTGTTTGACACCATTTTGGATCTATGTTGCCTGGTGGTGGGTGCCATTTGTAGACAGACGTTTCTGTCCCACCAGCCAGTTCCCAATAACCATACAGAGACTATATATATATATATATATATATATATATATATATATATATATATATTTGCTCTTCGCTTAGTTTGTCACTAACTAGCTCTTATAACTTAACCCATATTTCTTACATATATGTGCTCTGTCACATGGCTCGGTACCTTTTCTCAGTATGGCGAGTTCATCTCCGGCTTTCTCTGCCTCTCCGAAGACTTCTCCGAAGAGACTCTTTTTGTCTGCAAGTCCCACCTAGCCTCTACCTGTCCAGCTATTGGCCAGTCAGCTTCTTTATTAACCCAGTCACGGTGACATACATTCCCACATGTGATGGAATATTCCATGTAGCAAAAAGGAAGCAAATGTACACTTTCTCTTAACTGCAAGTGTTAAGGCTCCAGAGGGAATGAAGTCAGGTAATACCTACAGCTGTGAAGGGAAGGGATCCTGGATACCTACAGCTGTGAGGAGAAAGGTTAACTACAGCTGTGAAGAGAAGAGTATCCTGACTTGAAGTCAGGCTACACCTGAGGCTGGGTTCCAGCAGGAGATGGTTTTCCCACAGGATGTGGCAATCCTGCTCCTCTCTGAGAGAGAGCTGCTACGGCTGACCTCTGCTCCACCGGCACTGAGAGTTTGCCGGTAGAGATACCAGTTGCTGCTCCTCTCCACTCTGGCCAGCAAGTTTCTCAGTAAGGAGGTCCCTTTCTTCTCAGTTCTGGCCCAAGTTGTTACTTCTCTGCTTCGCTCTGCTAAGGGGGAAAGCCTTGCAAGAATGTAGCAATCTGGTCCAGCTCTGGTGAAGTTGTTACTTCTCGCTCAGCTAAGGAAGTTTCCCTACAGAGATTCTGCTAGGCTCCCACAAAAGAAGGTCTTAACACAACACTCTGTCAAGGGATTTATGTGGGAGGGAGGAATCCAGAAGAGTGGCTGCCTCTGCCAGGGTGGAGAAGGGTAGCTACCAACTGAACAGGCACAGGGCTTATATAGGGCTTCTTAGGGGCAGAGTTTTTTCCAAGGAGATTTATTTTCAGAGTGAAAATTTGTGGGATTTCAATACTTTTGAGCTTGGACAAACTGAGATTGGCTAGATTCCGTGCTCCGGGATTGGTTGGTTTTCCTGCTCAGGGATTGGTTGGCTTTCTTACTCAGGGATTGGTTGGTTTTTCTGCTTGGGGATTGGTTGGTTTTCCTGCTCGGGGATTGGTTGGCTTTCCTGCTCAAGGATTGGTTGGTTTTGGGCTCTGTTGGTCAGAGGCAGATTTGGCTCTGGTTTCAGGGCCAGGGTGTCTCTCTGGCTGGTCTTTTTACCCTATACTTGCAGCCCAGGATCCCCTGCCTAGGAAATGATGCTGTCCACAGTGGGTGGTATTCTACATTTTCATTAAGGCAATCCAAGTGACCCAGCACAGACACACCCACAGGCCAACAGCTGTAGACCTAGTCCCTCACTGAGTCTTGATCCAGGTGAGTCTGGGTTCTGTCAGGTTGAGAGCAGTCTTTCATGTTTGCCCCTGTAGAAGACTCCATTTGGGTAAAAAGGTCTAGAAAAGAAAAACAAAACAAAACCAAAACAACAAAAAACACACACACACAAAACACAAACAGATGTGATATGGACAGCAGTTGTTATAGCAGTGGGACTCCAGAGAAGTGGCACTGCTCTTTGCCAATCTTCCATGATCCTTGGGACGTAGT
This sequence comes from Phodopus roborovskii, assembly GCF_943737965.1. NCBI lineage: Eukaryota > Metazoa > Chordata > Mammalia > Rodentia > Cricetidae > Phodopus > Phodopus roborovskii. Next base: position 30,634,008 of record NW_026125052.1, read on the forward strand.
GTGGGTAGGGACAAGCCTAGAAATTATCTGAGATTGCATAGGAAGAAGCACAGGAAAGGCAGGACCCCAGGCTAGCAGGCGGCTCTGGACCTTAGTGGCAGGGTCTTTCCTCTGGGGATTGAGAGGTGGACTGTCAATGGGACTGAGGAGGACAAGACTGTCCTGTCTGACAGGATTTCATAACCAAGGGGAACTCCATCTATTTTGGGCATCGGTCACCTCCCTGAAGTTACAGAAGCAGAGAGAAATTGCTGAGAAGAGGAGAGTATGGTAGAGCCTGAGTCATGTGCACTCCTGTGGGAAACACTTCACCCATGCGCCTAAAGTAACAGCTCACCCATGCTCCTATAAGTAACCCAAATAAACTCCCCGATTTGCCAAACTATTCTTGGGTGTGATCATTTCTTAGGTCTGTCATCAGTGAACATGTGTTTGCCTACATCTCTCTGGGCAAAGCTGAGATCAACAATAGATATAACCTAACCCACCCAGATCTGTGCTCTCCACTCAGGACCTGTCCCTTTCATCTGTATTGGTCATTGCCATTTCCCAGTGTCCAGCTCAGCTAGGGGGCTAGGCTTTCCCAAGAGGAAGAATAAAGTACCTTAGACCTAGACTATGCAACCACAGTCATCCTCTTTAGCAGCCAGGGTGAGTGCCAGCTTGAGCTCAGGGAAGGGGTAAAGATGGTTCAGAAATGGTAGTAGGTCTGAAGCATCTGCATCTGACATGGCCCCACCTAAAGGACACTGTCAAGGGACTGAGGGAGTCGCTATTGAATGGTGTCCCAGTTGGGGGACAGGGATGGGTTGGTACAGAACACACTCAGCCACCGAGTTGTACAGGAGAAATTAGAGTCACGGTGTCTAGGGTAAAGATGGGAATGAAATAGTTGTTTTTCACTATTCCAAATTAAACTTCAGAATGAATAATTGTTTTCTAGAAGTACTTCGACCTTGAAGAAATCACCGTGTGATGCTGATTGTTTTTCTGTTATCTAGAGGTGTTTTTCTGAAGCAGCTTCACAATCATTGCATGGCTTTGGTCACAAGACTCTCCTGGCACACCTGGATGGACTGCAGTGGCAGGGGCTTGACGCTGCCCTTCAGAAGGACATATAGATTAAATCAGGGACTTTGATGTTTGGAATTGTTTTACCAAAAAAAAAAAAAAAAAAAAAAAAAACCACACACACACACACACACACAACTTTTTATGTAGCAATAAATACACCTTTGCATGCTATTTGGGATTCAGTTCATAGAAACTGTTTCTCTCTGCTTCCAGAGAGCCTAAAATTCATCTTGGACTGATCCTCTTTCTTCAACCCACCCCTGAAACACAGAACATTCCACACCAAGTTCTCAGCATAAGAGGGATTTATTACCCTGGAGGAACAAGCTCTGGGGCGTCTGCCTCAGGACAGGACCGAGGCAGACAGCCCGTGGTTTTTAAGGAGAGAAAAGGGGAAGGCCGTGACAATTGGACCTGGTGGGTAGTATAGTAAAAACATGAATTTTGATTTCTGGACCTTGGTGTTTTGATAATTGGAGCTTGGAGTTTTAGTCAGGCATAATGAGGTGGCCAAGTAAGGAAACAGACCTTGGGAGCTAGCAAGGGGAAAAAAGGAAGGAGAATGGGAGAAACCGGCTGGTGCCATGTTAGCCATGTTCACCTGTTAGAGAACCCTTCCTTCACCAGTGATCTGATCCGTCTGAAAACAAAACACTGTAGGACTGCGGAGGCGTCTCATTGGGTAAAGACACCTGCCAAGCTTGAATTTGATCCCCAGGACCTTCATGGTACAAGGAAAGCGAGAACCTGTGGTAATTATAGGGGGAAGGAGGCCAGCCAAAGAAACACACCCTGAGCAGAGCCAAAGAAACTTACTTTGGCCCTGCAACCAGAACCAAAGAAATGCACCCCGACCCTGAAACCAGTGCCAGAGAAACACACTTTGTCCCTGGAATCAGAGCCAGCGAAAGAAATGCACCCTGGCCCTAAAATAAGAGCCAAAAGGCTAAAAAGGACCCGTGAAAGAAACTCACTTTGGCCCTGAAACCAGAGCCAAATCTGACCCTGAACCTGAGCAGAAAACCAACCAATCCCTGAGTACAAGGTCTAGCCAGTCTGAGCTCAGGGACTGAAATCTGACCAATCCCCACCCTGGAAATCTCCCTGGAAAAACTCTGCCCCTAAGAAGCCCTATGTAAACCCTGTGCCGGTTCAGCTTGTGGAGGCCTGCCTGTCTTCTTCCACCTTGGCAGAGGCAGCCCCTGCCCTAGATTCTTCCCTCCCAATACATCTCTTGAATGAGGTTTGGGTGAGACCCTTCCTCTGCTGGTAATTGAGTGGAGAAGTAACAACTCTTCACCGGAGCCAGAGTAGAGTAGGGCTCTAACACTTTCACAGGAAAGGCTTCCCTTAGTGGAGTTGTTACACCCTGGGGGCAGGAGCCGAACTGTAACAACTTCACCAGGGAAGCCCTCCCCTCCCGAGCAGAGCTGTTACACTGTGGAAGCCTTTCCCTGAGCAGGGCTGTGAGCTGCTAAGCTTACTGTGACTGTGGTATTCCTTGGCTCCTGATTGCCAGAATACTTTTCCATCTGAGCTGTAACACTCAGTATTCTGTGACTCCCGAGTGCCAGAGTCCCTGCCCATCTGAGCCTCTGCAATGCTTACAGCGACATCTTGTACAAATAAAGCCCATCTGTGGGTCAGAGAATGGAGCCTGCCGCTAGGTCTAGAGGTCTGTGCAGACAGACAAGAAGTCATATAGCTGGACAGAACCAGGATATAAGCAGGTAGAAACAGGAACTGACTCTCTTGTCTGTAGTGAGATAGTCCTTCTGTATGTCACAGCCAGTTCTGTTGAGAAATTTGGTTGCTAAAAATTTTCTTCCTACAGGATCCATTGAAACAATCATTGTCCCATTTCACCAAAAGTAATCTTAAGATAACGACGCCCCCTTTCTCTACCCTTGCAATTTTGGGATAATAGTCATCGTCTTTGGGTTGGTTTTAGTTATTTGGGATTGGGTGATGCTTACACTCGGGTTTATCTTTTAGACAGGAATAGGGAATGGTTGGGAAAGGTATGGTTTAGATGGGATATAGGTAGATTAGCCTATTTTCTTGAGAATTTGAGTAAGAATGAGATAGTATTTTACAGCTTACATTGTTGTGTATTCTTATGTGGTAAGCTATGTAAAATTAAGTTTATATTTTGTTATATTGTGTTAAATATTTCCACTTACAATGTTTTATGCACATTATTTTTTACCATATTCTATGTATGTATACTTTTCTTGTATTCAAGACATTTTGTATATTGATACAAATTGGGATATTTATCTTGCTGCCCTTTATAGTTCTACCTCTTGTCTTGACACTTATACTCTACCTCTATTTTAGGGATTTACATGTATGTATATATAAATAGTTATATTGTTTAAGTATTTGTTCCTGCTTTACTCAGGAAAGTTTTAATCAGTCTTTTTAGCTAAGTTCCCGAGTATTACAGATTATCTTCACTCACATTTCCTGTACCTATGAGATTAGTCAGATATAGATGCTTAATCTTCAATCACTTCATAGACATGCAGAACATGGCATTTAAATGTTTTAATATTAGTACTCCATTGACATGAGACACTGTTGCTCCTGACAGCACCGTGCACTTTCCCGAAAATATGTTGGACACTGTTGTTGCTCCTGCTGGAGTTCAATCTCGCCTCAGCTAATGGCCTGTTGGGCATAGAATTGCCCCCACCTTGACCACTGATCTGGACATGCAGTCCTATGTGCTTGCAGGAGACAAATATAGAAGACTGCTTGACCTTGCCAAGTCAGGGTAAGACAGCCATTCTACCTCCCTGCTGTTGTTATGGTCTGTCTCTTGGCCTTAGCCAAATCTGGGTGTACCAACGTTGCTGTGAGACCTAGGGTGACTGTTCAGGTGGCTTGCTGTTTCTGTCCTTGCTGCACCTTTTGGAAGTTGTCCATCCGCATTTCCTGTCTACTCTAGTATCGTTAATTTCCTTCTCAGGTCTTGATGAGGTTAAAGATTAAACTATCACAACTATTATTCTCTCTTCCTAGTTAGATATATTAGGTACTAGACTTACGTTTTCCAGCTTAGGACAACTCTATTGTAAACTCCATTATGCCCTCACCCTAAGACTAGATATGTAGGTCATTTTGTTCTTGATTTTCCTTTTCTTAGAGCACACTTGTTATTCACTGTTTTGTATTAAGCCTAAATCTTTTCTTTAGACTAAAAGGGGAATTGTAGTGAGATAGTCCTTCTGTAGCACTGACCACACCCATTGGAGGGTGGAGCCATGGGCGGAAGTGACCTGTGGAAGGAGGTCCGAGGGGGCCAAGTAAGGCTCTCTTTCTGGTGTGACTCGGACAGGAGAGGATCGGGTTGAATTTCCTGGTGTTCATCTGTCTAGGTTGTAAGTTATTTCTCCCTGAATAAACATCTATTTGGCCTATTTGTTTATCCTGATCCTTATTTACCTCGATACTTGTCTGCTGAGACACTAAGGAGGTAAAGTGTGACCATGGCTTTTTCCTTCTCTCTGATCTCTCTGCATTTTCCTCTATATCTGACTCAGGTTTTTATTACTTAGGCCAATTGAGAATTCCATTTACATTTTGGCACCCATGTTTATTTTTTTCTGACTTATGCTCACACACAAAGATAAATAAAATTAATTAAAATAACAAAAACAACACCAAGAAAAAAAAAACCCTCATAATAAACAGAACAATCAGAAACAAAATCAAAGCACTTAGGTTCTTGTTCAACTCAATTCTATTGCTTTCCTTCATTTTTCCCAGGCATCTTCCTCTCGGACACTGGCTTTATTCTGTTACCTTTACCTCAGGCAGCCCTGCAACATACCTTATTACTACCACTGTCAGAGAAACTTAGGAGCTGGGCTGAGGATGCAGCCCAGTCAGTAGAGTGCTTGCCTAGCATGCATTTGAGCACTGTTCTCTTACACCAAATCAAGCGTGGTGATGCTACCCTATACCCTAGCACTCGGGAGGTGGAACAGGAGTCTCAGAAGTTCAAGGTCACCCTGGACTTGATGGAAACGCTGTCTCCCTTGCCCCCAGGACTAAAAAAGTAGTGCACACCTTTGATCCCAGCACTCAGGAAGCAGAGGCAGGTGGATCTCTGTGAGTTCAAGGAGCCAGGTCTACAGAGTGAGTTCCAGGATAGCCAGAGCTACCCAAAGAAACCTTGCCCCCCCCAAAAAAAAAGAACAAATAAACAAACTGTATCCCAATACTTGGGAGGCAGAAGCAGGTGTATCTCTGTGTTTGAGAATAAGGTGGTCAACATAGTGAGTTCCAAGCCAACCAGGCTATGCAGCAAGACTGTTTCAAAACAAACCAACAAAAACAATCCTGGTCAAAGCACAATTGGGTAAATCCAGTCTTTAGTCTTGAGTGCAAAGAAAAGGAAAGAGAGGAAGGAAGGGAGGGAGGGAGGGAGGGAGAGAGTGAGGGAGGGAGGGAGGAAGGGAGGAAGGAAGAAGTGTCAGCAGCCGGTCCTAGTTTCTTGGCTTAGCACTTAAATGTGGTGCTATATTATTTATGACTTATTAAAGCTTGCCTGAGGATTCAGAAAGCAAAGTCAGCCAGGCACACACCATCAATCCCAGCAGCAGGAATCTAGGAGGTGGTGGCACATGCCTTTAATCCTAGGACTCAGGGTTAAGAGGTAGACGGATGTCTGGAAGTTCAAGTGAAGGTCACCCAGATCTACACGAGTGAATCAGTCTAAAAGAGAATTATAGCTCACGCCTTTAAGACAGGAGTAGGTCTCAGTATGAGGCATTCATTCTCCAGCCACAGTGAAGATATCAGTGTCAGAGAGGATGGGAAGACACTGAAGTCTCAGGATTCTCCATCCAGGCTGAGAGGCAGCAGTTTGAGGCTTGGTGAAGAGCTCCTGTGTGGATCAGCCCTTTCAGCCTGAGCTTGAGGTGAGAGCCAGTGGCCGGCAGCTTTGCTTCCCTGCTCTTCAAGTTGAACCTCAATATCTGTCTCTGAGTCTTTTACTTTTTGTTACAGTTAAACACACTGGCTGTTCTTACCTAGGACCAGGGCAGATTCCTTAGTACCCACAGGGCAACTCACAACTGCCTGAAACCTCAGCTGCAGGAAATCTGCCACACTCTTCTGCCCTCTGTGGACACTAATGCGGGCTCAGAGTTTAGCACAGACTCCAAACTTTTGGACTCCTCACTCACCTTGCCCAGAAGGTCCAAATCCAGTCTAGGGGGCCTGCCTTACACCTCCTGGCGCAGAGTGTAACAGAGTATCAATTAACGTCTGAAAGTGAGCTTTGCGCTCCCAAGTCTTCAAAGTTGAAACCCCTTCGCCCAGCCTGCTTCCCGTTCCCTCTTCACATCTTTTCTTGCTAGAACAATTCTCTTAATTTTGCCCCCTCGCCAGCTGCCTCCTCTCCTGAAGGGGAGCCGAGAGAGAACCAGCCTCCGTCTTGCAGGTGAGTATCATCAATTATGAAAGAGGCTAGACGATTGACTGGCTGTCCATACACAAGCTACGGTTTTGGAGCGCTAGGCACAAAAGGGATGAAAGAATTGAAAAGGAATGAGAAAAATGCTTTCCAAAACCCTTGATTGCAGACAGAGTTCAACATAATTCAGTGAACCTGACCTGAAAGATAAGGTGTGGAACGTACCCAAGCTGCGACCTGATTCCAGTCTGCCCTGGGGGAATGGCATTGGCCCCCAGGGCTCCAGGGGGTGTTGGTAGGTAGAGGGATGGAAACTCTAACCCTGGAGGCTCCACAAGAGATTTGATTTCACACTTAGTGCTGCTTTGATAAACCAGAGGCTAGGGCATAGAGCCAAAGAAAGGGCAGGCACAGGGCTTGATGAAATTGTGGTGTGTGCATCTGGCCTGGCACCTCGTGAAGACATGGCTGTGCCGGCTGGATTTCATGGGCTGGGGTGATGGGACTGTATGTCAGATTCTTCCGAGGTCTGTGCTCCAAGCTCTAGTCTACTTAGGGGAGAACGCAGAAGACAGGCTGGGCAGAGAATGGCTGGCGTTGGGGTGCATTAAGGAGTATAGTATGATGCATTTAGGAGCTAGCCTTGCAGCCCTTCCGTGGGGCTGCGGGGTGAAGTATCCCACCCTGTCCACCCCAGAGCCCTCTGGGAGCTGCCCCAACCTTCAATGCTTCCGCTTCCTGTGAGCAGGTGCATCAGGCCTTGCCCCTCACTGGGGATACATACAGTCAGTAATTGAGGAAACTGGACCTGGGGTGTAGCACATCCAGGACCCTCCACTCTGTGCAGGGGGGGGATGGAGAGCAATGGAGGGATGGAAGGTTGGCAGATGCTCAGACTGTTGAAGCCTGCAGGGAGGCCTGCACAGTGGACAGCTATCTGAGGAGACCCACAGGGGTGGGGGGGGTCCTCCAGGCGGTTTCTCCTGATGTATAAAATGGAGATCAATGCATAATTGAGATGCATAATTTTGTCGCTCTGGCTAGTCTGGAACTGGCTATGTACACCAGGCTGGACTGGAACTCAGAGACCCACTTTCTTCTGTCTCGGGTTCTGGGATTACAGGTATGAATTACTACATGGGTTAAAATAATATTTTAAAAAATTCTTGCCAGGCAGTTGTGGTGCTAGCCTTTAATCCCAGCACTCAGGAGGCAGAAGCAGGCAGGTTACTGTGAGTTCGAGGCCAGTGCTGTGAGTTCGAGTGAGTTCTAGGACAGCCAGAGCTGTTACCTGTGGCAGTCAGAGGACAACTTGCAGGAGTTCGTGCTCTCTTCACTATGCGGGTAGTAAAGACTGAACCCTGGTCCACAGGTTTCGTAGCAAATGCATTTACCCACTGAGCCTTGTATGTGCATCAGATACACAGTTGTTAACAGAAGGCTGCAGGCAAGCAGTTTGCAAGGGAAAAATGTAAGGAGCTGGGGAGTACAGGGCACCGGTTGAAGTTCAGGCTCTGGCAAGGGATTGGATCGGGGTGAGGTGGGGGCTAAAAACAGACAGTTTATTGAGAAAGAGAAAGGACCCAGAGAACGGGGTGGCTACTGAGCCTGGGGGAAATGAGTGCATATTGCAGAGCGACATGCTGGGGCTGGAGAGGCGGCTGGGCAGGTAAGAGCACTGGCTGCTCTTGCAGAGGACCTGAGGTTTCCAGCACCTACAGGGCGGCTCACAACCATCTGTAACTGTTAGTGTCCAGGCATCTGTACTGGCCTCCCTTGGGGTTCTGACAGGAAGCGCCCTCAGCTGCAGCCACTACGAGCACCCCCTGTGCACGCTCACCGCCCTCCCTTATCAAAGGCATGCCTTGCTCACCTCCCCTCTCTCCTGATATTGATGTCTGCTGTCCCCAGAGGCAGGTCTCCCTCTTCCCCTACGCTTTCCCATTGTCCAGGGAAAAACTCCCCCCCCCTCCCCCTCCATTTTTTAAATAACAACTCCAGTTCCAGGCCCTGATGCTCTTGTCCCACCTCTGTGGGTGCCAGGCAAACACACGGCACGCATACCTACATGCAGGCAAGACACTCACACATAATAAAATAAAACTGGCGGAGTGACTTGGGAGTGCTTGCTCTTTGTGAGGACTGTGTCCTCAACACCACGCTGGCCATCTCACAGCTGCCTGTAACCCCAGCCCCAGGGCATCTGAAGCCTCCTGGCCCTCATGGCCACATAATGAAAAATAATAAATATTACTATCACATTTGAGAAAAAAAGTAACCAATCCTTAATAAAAATTACAGGGCCATAGCCAAGTGGTGGTGGCGCACACCTTTGCTCCTAACACTCAGGAGGCAGAGGCAGGAGGATCTCTGTGAGTTCAAGGCTATCCTGGTCTACGGAAGTGAGTTCCAGGACAGCTGGAGTTGTTATGCTGATAAACCCTGTCTTGAAAAACAAAACAAACAAAGAAAAATTATGAGGCCAGGTGTGGTAGCGCACACTTTTAATCCTAACACTCAGGAGGCAGAGGCAGGAGGATCTCTGTGAGTTGGAGATCAGCCTGTTTACATAGTGAGTTCCAGGACAGCCAAGGCTACATAATAGAGACCCTGTTTCTTCGGTATGGTCCCCTGAAAACAGCAATTACTTTCCGTACAGGAAGCCTGGCACCAGCTAAGGCGCCCAGAGATGTCAGTACATGGTGACTTTCAGGGAAGAACCCTGAGATTGCTCTAACAAACCATGGCTTGCTAACGAGACATGAACATCTTGAACCTGTACAAGTGTGTCAAGAGCGACAAGCAACTGCTCTTTGTGTTGTAAGGACTGCCTAGCCAGGGGCAGGGTTCCAGAGCAGAGTGTGGGGCCAGCACAGTGGGGGAAGCCAGAGGCTTGGAGGCCGGTTCCCATGGTTTCCAGAAGGTTCTTTCTTCCACTACCGTGGCTCTGGCCCCAGGGGCTAGAATTCCTGACGAATGTTCTGCTGTGGCCTGCCACATGTATGCTCCGTCGGCTTCCCCTTTCTGTCCCTTTCTGGTTTTATTTTGTTTGTTTGTTTTGTTTTAAGATTTATTTGTGTGTGTGTGTGTGTGTGTGTGTGTGTGTGTGTGTGTGTGTGAGAGAGAGAGAGAGAGAGAGAGAGAATTCCAGATGTGCAGGAGGTGGAAGAGAACAGACTAGGCATCAGACCCCGTGGTGATGGAGTGACATGCAGTTTCGGGCCATCCCCCGTGGGTGCTGGCAAGCAGGTTTGTGTCCTCTGGGTGAGCAGTTCACGCTCTTAACTGCTGAGTCGCCCCCTTCCTGCACCATTTTTAAAAATTGCCTTTACATTTCTTTTTAATTGTGTGTGTGTGTGTCTGTGTGTGTGTGCATGTGTTTCTGTGTGTGTTTCTGTGTGTGTGTCTGTGTGTGTCTGTGTGTGTGTGTCTCTCTGTGTGTGTGTGTCTGTGTGTGTGTGTAAGGGGTACACTCAGCAGTCATGTCGGGGTCAGAGGGCAACTAATGGGGACCAGGTCTCTCCTTCCACCCTGTGGGTCACAGGGACTGAACTCAGGTCTCCAGGCTTGGTGGCAGGCGTTTGGACTTGGCTGAGCCATCTCTCCTGTCCCCTTTGCTTCTTTCTTTCTTCTCCCCTTCCCCTCCCTTCTCTCCTCCTCCAGGACACAGGGTCTTTCTATGTAGCCCTGGCTGTCCTGGAACTCACCACATAAACCACTCTGGCCTCAAACTTAGAGCTCCTCCACTATTGTCTCCTATGTGCTGGGATTAAGGGAGTATGCCACCATGAACAGCCTTTCTCTCTCTCTCTCTCTTTTAATATTACTTTAGCTGGGTGGTGGTGCCGCTTGCCTTTAATTCCAACACTCAGGGTGTGGGGGGCAGAGGCAGACAGGTCTCTATGAGTTCACGGCCAGCCTGGTCTACAGAGAGAGTTCCAGGACAGCCAGGGCTACACAGTGAAACTGTCCCCCCCCCCAAAAAAAATAAAACAGCCAAATAATATTAATTATTTTTCTCTGTGTGTGTGAGCGTGTACACTCAAGCCTTCATGTTCACATGGAGGCCAGAGTGTCAGCTGCCATTTCCTTCTCAGCAATCCCCCTGTCTCCACCCCCTTCAGGACCGAGGCTGCAGGTGCTTGTGGGGGCATCCAGCTTGCGACACAGACGCTGGGACCCTAACTTCCATCCTCATGATTCTCTGCCTCTAACTCATACCCTACGTCTCACTGCCATAACCAAGGATCTGGCAAGATGCAAATTAAGGGAGGAAGGATTCACTCTGCCCAGTTTGGGGATACAGTTCGTTCCGGTGAGGAGTGAGCAGGGCAGGGCAGTGGGAGTGGAGTGGGGTGCAGCTAGCCACACCGGGCACGGTTGGCCGGAGTCGGAGGTCAGGATGAATGCCTGTGTTCCACTCACTTTCCCCCACACTGGGCACGGTTGGCCGGAGTCGGAGGTCAGGATGAATGCCTGTGTTCCACTCACTTTCCCTTTGCCATTCAGGCAGGGGCCCACAAGCTGTGTTGCCCGCACTCAGCGCACAGGCCTCTCCCCTTCAGCTAATCCTCCCTGGAAACGCCCTCCCAGGCACGACTGGGTATGTCTCCTGGGGAATTCTGCCAGTTGGACAATCAGTGTCAACCATCACACCTGCCTTATGCTTTTCAGTGACCCCAACGCTGTTGGGTTTTCTTCCTCTTAACACTTGACACTTCCTCTTGGTTTCAGCTCATGGGGTGGAGTGAACATCCTGTTCACTCCAGTGATGCCAGGAATATTTAAGAATAGCTTCTGAGTCTACAGAAGCTTTTTAGTGTGCATGCACACACACGTGTGTGCCCGTGTGTGCATGTACCGCTTGAGTATAGTGCTCATGATGACGAGGAGTTCCAGGAGGTCATGAGAGGCCTGACAGGGGCTGTGGGAATTGAACTGAAATCCCTGGAAGAGAGAGCAACAGGCGCTCTGAACTGCCAAGCCACCTCTCCAAGCCTCTGCACTCACAATACAACCAACACGCTCATGTGTGCACACGCACACATACACAGCTAAAAATAAAAATCTTGGTTGGGTGGGTAGTGCATACCTTTAATCCCAGCACTCAGGAAGCAAGCAGAGGCAGGTGGATCTCTGTGAGTTCGAGGCCAGCCTGGTCTACAGAGTGAGTTCCGGGATAGCCAGAGCTACCCAGAGAAACCCTGTCTTGAAAAACCAGAAAACTAATAATAATAATAAAATAAAATCTTTTTTGTGTTGTTTTGTTTTTTGAGACAGGGTTTCTCTGTATAGCTGTCCTGGAACTTTCTCTGTAGACCAGACTGGTCTCAAACTCAGAGAGATCTGCCTACTTCTGCCTCCCAAGGGCTGGGATTAAGGTTGTATGCCATCATGCTTGGCTAAAATGAAGTAAACCTTTCAAAAGTTAACTCTGCTCTGCACAGTTTGAGTTATGTCTTCATATTGATTTAGTTTTATTTTAGCAAATAAAAGTCAGTTGTAAGAGCTTTCCTACTTCCTGTCCTCAGCATACCTTTGATTCTGTTTGCTCAGGCCATGAACTTTCTGGCAGAGTGGGGTGACAAGAAGTAGGACTGGTAAACATGAAGGAGCTGCTGTGTCTCCTCCGAATTGTCACTGAGTGGTGTCCTGTGACACCCCAGGCATTATTCTAGGGGACACTGGAACATTTTCCCAAATGCCTTCTGCTCCTTTCTCATGGTCTGAAGGCCTTTTAGTCTCACCAGAGATGCAGATCACACTGTGGTTTTGGGGGTGGGGGTGGGGAGAGGAGGGTGTCTGTGCTGGGGATGGAACTCGGGGGCCTTGAACTTGCTAAGCACACGCTGTACCCCAGGCCCTGTTGTGTCCCATTCCTTCTGTGGACAGTGCCCAGCACAGCTCTCTGTGTGCCAAACTTACTCAAGGCGTGACCGAATGGAAGGTGAAGGTCAACAGTGGCAGCAGCTCTCTTAATTGACGCCTCTGTGCTACCCCAGGGGAACAGCTGATCCTTTTAATACTTTCTGCCATCACCCCATTCTTCCACAAATGCCCCTAGGGCAGAATGAAGGGTGTGGTGTTAGTACGCCATCTCCCCTATAGAACCTCGGATTCTGTCTACACAATGTGTTTAGGGTTCCAAGCACCAAGCCCCATCATCTCTCCCGGACCACCTGCCCTGGTCTGCAGAACAGGACACAGCTGGACCCTCACCAATGAGCTGAAGCCGGAGGGGTCCGGGGCTCCCTCCCTCTGAAGAAAACAATGCCGATTCCTCCAACATGATAGAAAAGTCCAGGGCCAAGCGAATCCTCATGTAACACACATCTCTGTTTTCACAAGGTGGTCTGGGAACCACAACCGGGTGGGCCAAGTCCCTCAGGGTTGCCAGGGTGTCCCGGGTCATGTCTTGCTGGGCGACAGGCCTACATATCATAGAGTCGGAGCTGCTCCTGCATGTCTCCATCAGACATCTCACCAAACGTCTCCCTGTTGTCCTTCATGAGCTTGAAGATGGCAGCCAGCTGTTCTTTCTGAACTCTGTTGAAAAGAGAGGATGAGAGGAAACGGATGCTCCCGACCGGGGGTGGGGGGTGGGGGGCGGGGGGGAGTGAGGGGTGGGAGCTGCCCAGAGCGGGGGGGGGGCGGGGGGAGTGAGGGGTGGGTGGGAACTGCCCAGGACGGACGGGGGGAGGGGGAGGGGGTGGGAGCTGCCCAGGATGGGGGGGGTGAGGGGAGTGAGGGGTGGGAGCTGCCCAGGGCGGGGGGGGGGGAGGGGGAGTGAGGGGTGGGAGCTGCCCAGGATGGGGGGGTGAGGGGGAGTGAGGGGTGGGAGCTGCCCAGGGCGGGGGGGGGTGAGGGGAGTGAGGGGTGGGAGCTGCCCAGGGCGGGGGGGGTGAGGGGTGGGAGCTGCCCAGGGCGGGGGGGGTGAGGGGTGGGAGCTGCCCAGGATGGGGGGGGTGAGGGGAGTGAGGGGTGGGAGCTGCCCAGGGCGGGGGGGTGAGGGGTGGGAGCTGCCCAGGGCGGGGGGGGGAGTGAGGGGTGGGAGCTGCCCAGGGCGGGGGGGGGGTGAGGGGAGTGAGGGGTGGGAGCTGCCCAGGGCGGGGGGGGGAGTGAGGGGTGGGAGCTGCCCAGGATGGGGGGGTGAGGGGAGTGAGGGGTGGGTGGGAGCTGTGCCCTTGGCCAGGTGGAGACTGTCCTCCTTTCTAACTCCTTTTGCTTTGCAGTGTAAGAGCCACCTAAAATGCAGCAGGCGCTTTGCACAAACACCCTCAGCCCAAAGAAATCCTGGGTCTCAGTTTCCTTGTGGGCCCTGCCTGATTTGCATCTCACATGCGGCAAGGCTTGAGGTGCTGGGAAGCATGGGTTGGGTTAGGAGCAGCCTCAGTTTAGAGGGATGGGCCAGAAGCAAGGGGAGTGGGTACATACAAATGTGGGTGGACAGATGTGTAGGCAGAGTGCTGGATATGTGGAGGTAGGTTGAAATCTAGCCCCTGGGGTTCTGCTGCCTAGAGAGACACCTCTTCCTTATGTACACAAAGTGGGCGTGGATGCAGATGGACCTGGGTGTTGACCACATGGTTCTGTGGCGTCTTTGTGGTTTATGAGATTCCGCCACGCCATGTGACTAGTGCAGAATGACTCCCAGGGCAAATATCAAGGGTGAGCTGAACAGCTGAAGCCAGGGACAGCGTGTGGTCCTGTTTTTTTCCACTGCAGTGCCCTGCACTTGTCAGCAGCAGGCCGCTGCATCCCAGTTCCATCTTGCTATCTGGATTTCTTGATTCTGTAGTTCCTGTCTCTCCATGACACGCTGCTCTGGGGCCTGGAGGAGCTCGAGCCACACTTGCAGGCTCAGATCTTAGCCTTCCTCAGGGCCATGTCTGCCACAGCTGTTATGTAGGTCCATCACAGCCCACCAGGCTTCAGCAAAGCTATTAGTCACTGCACTCTTTGGAGAAGTGGTCCTGGTGTGTTAGGTTTTATGCTTTTTCTTTAAATTGTTCCTATTGTGTGTGCCCCACAGCACACACACGGAGGTTTCTCTGTGTAGCCCTGGCTGTCCTGGAACTAACTCTTGTAGACTGGGCTGGTCTGGAACTCACAGAGACCCACCCGCCTCTGCCTCCCAAGTGCTGGGATTAAAGGCGTGCACCACCACCGTCCGGCTTATGCCTTTTCATTTGTCTTTGATAATTTGTAGTTCTGGCTGGCCTTAAAGTTGCTTTGTAGACCAGGCTGGCCTTGAACTCACAAAGATCCTCCTGCCTCTGCCTCCTGAGTGCTAGGATTAAAGGTGTGTGCCAGCATGCCAGGCTCCGTCTTGTGCTTTTAATGACATTTCTACCCTCGCACCGTCACATCCTCCACTCAACAAACGGTTTTCTGTCTACCATGGCATCTAGAAGTTGGAGTACCGACGTCCCAATTCCTACCCTCCTTTGTCTGGACAAACTAGGTCTCTAGTCAGTCCTGCCGTAAGAGGTAGAGAGGGCACACAGGGTGCACTCTGTACCCCACTATGTGAAGAAAAGAGGTGTGGAACAGAGGGGGCGGGTACTGAGAGCCAAGGGTGAAATCACTGGTCAGATACGTTTAGCACCGTCTCTTAATGAGCTGTCCATAATGTTTTGGTGGCTGTGATTGTGTATGTATTGCAGTTATTATTGCTATTATTATTTTTAGGATTCTGGGGGTGGTGTTGAGACGGTCTCACTATGTAGTCTTTGCTAGTCTGGAATTCACTATGTAAACTCTGCCCCTAGGTACTGGGATCACCGCCGTACACCACCACCACCCCAGGACCCATAGGGCTGTGGCATTTACTTATTTATTTATACTTATTTTTATGTGTTTTTTGTCTGATGCCCTCAGAGGTCAGGAGAGGGAACTGGATCCCCTGGAACTAGAGTTATGGATGTTTGTGAGCCCCCACCTGGGTGCTGAGAACAGACTCCAGATCCTCTGCAAGAGCAAGTGTTCTTAGCCAAATAGCCCTCTCTCCAGCCCGGAGCTGTGTTTTTTATCAGATATGCACAGGAGGGTTAAAATTTGTTTCTAAAGAGGTCTTGGTTTTGTTTTAATAAAGCAAGCTGAAGAAACACACAGTAATCAAGGTCCTCTACTTAACATTTTATTGGCTGGAACACAGGCTATAAGTAGCGAGCCAAACCGCCAGGGGTGAGGGGCTTCCTGCTCACAGAGCCATACTCAGGTTTCCACATAAGCCTAACTGAGGAGATCCAGAGCTCACACTCCCCTAAGAGGAGGAAATCCCAGCCCAGAGAGGGACTTCACTATTGCTGTTCAGGAGCAAGTGAGCTCGACTCTGTTGGTCACCTGACTCTGTGTCAAAGGCATTGCTTGAGTTTGTGTGTGTGACGTTGTTGCCTGTTCAGCCCTAAGCCTTGAACCCAAGTTATTAGGCATGGGATAAGGCAGCCAGGAATGCCCGGCTTAGGAGTTGATGCTAGACATTTTTCCAGCTTTCTATTAAATGAAAATTCTTCTAAAAACTCAGTGTTTTAGAAAAGAAAATGTCTTCACCAACAAGTCTAAGATTTCAGAACTGTTTCGTATATAGTATAAATACTGTCAAATATAAAAATCTGAAAAACGTGGGGCTGCTGGGAAGTTATCTAGTGAGGTTCAAAGTCATCTAGGAAAAACCTAGGAAATGCACAATCCAGATATCTACCGGAAGCTAATGCTGCTACTGCAAGCGGACGTGGAGGCCGTGGAGGCCGTGGAGGCCAGGCTGACCTGGTAAGAACACTAAGTGTAAAGGCCTCTTAGTACCAAGAGGGTTGCACCCGAGACTCCTGGGGTGGGGGCAAAGAGAAAAGGGAGACCACGCTAAAGCGGGTGCCTGGCATGAATCATTCCTGCCAGAGAGAAAGAGGGGAAAGCCCCCCCTACAAGGGTGTGTGTGACATCTCCGTCAGCAAGTAAGCGCTGCTGGGCTTCACCTTATTTGACTGTCACTTCTCAAACCTGGTGGTTTGGCTTCAGTGAGAACGAAAGTATGAGGTGGGGGTCGTGTGAACAGGGTGTGGGGGGCATAAGGGAGTGTGGGGAGCAAACATGGCTGGTAAGAAAAGCCCAAGGCCTGAGCCCATGGTGTTGGCAACCCCCTCCCCAACACCTCTGAGCAGATCTTGCTAGCCCAGGGGAACCCAAGGTGTCTGTATGTTGGGGTGGGGGAGTGTCAGCATGTCAGCAGATTTGCAAACTCTCCCCCACCACCCCAAGCCTGCACGGGCTCCTCCCTGGGGGTTCCCTGTTTGTTTGTTTAGAGACAGGGTTTCTCTGTAGCTTTGGAGCCTGCCCTGGAACTCGCTCTGTAGACCAGGCTAACCTCAAACTTCAACAGAGATCTGCCTGCCTCTGTCTCCCTGGTATTGGGACTAAAGACGTGCGTCACCACCACCCAGACTTTTTTTTTTTTTTTTTTCTTAAATCAAGCTTTTAAGATGTCAAAAGCAAAGAAAGCCTTCAGGAGGAGGCTAAGGACACCTTCATTATTCTTCAGCTCTGTAAAGAGAAATAGGGAGAAAAAGATCATGTATCTCTCTCAGTTTACTCTAGAAGCAGCACAGGACAAGGACGGAGTAGGTACGGGGACCAGAAGGGGGAATGGTTGGGATTGCAGAGGCCACGGCTACACTCTGCTGCTTTCTCAGACCAGCTGTGTGCTCTGCACACTCTACAGCGACAAAGACTCCACTGGTCAGTCCCCATCCCCACCCCCACACCCCAGCCAGGCGGCCACGGGCCTCTTCCAGCTTCTAGAGTGCTGGGCAGTGAGCTTGCACATCCTGCATGTGTGGTTGGTTACACTAATGACATCCTATCGCCCTAGGTAAGTTTTGCTTCCTGCTGCCTGGGTCTTTGTCTCCAGTGAGGACTGCACCTTCTCCAGAAGTTCCCCCAAGGGAAACCTCTCTGAAGGCAAGTAATCTTATTTTGTGCCTTTGGCGCCCTCTTCTGCAAGCTGGAGTCAATGCACACATTGGGCAATTAGATTCACTCGGGAAGAGCCGGAACTGAAGTGAGGGCTGGGGTTCCCACCTCCCTTACAGCCCTAATATGCTGTTCAAAACCGTCCTCTTGGGTCCTGTCTATTTCCATGAGTCAAAAGTTGACCGTCCTTTAGACTGCCAGCTGCAGCAGAGAGGGGACCCAGCCTGGCCTGCCTACACAGCCCAGTCTACAAGCGGGGTCCCACTTGTAGACTGGGATATCCTGCCGAGCCCAAAAGCCTTGTTTTGTCTGCTTCATTAGCCAATGATCCCAGTCACACAGAGGGAGGCAGCACCCCCAAGAGAAGCTTCGGAAGGAGGAGGCAGGGACAGCCAATGTGGGGAGCAGGGGAGGGCTGCGCATGTCTGCTCAAAGGTCAGTGTACTCCAGCGCGGACACTTCCCAGGCGCTGTCTGAGCAGGCCTGAGGGCAGCAATTCTCAAATGAGATCAGAGGAGAAGCCCCTGGGACCTCTAGCTTCCTAACTGCCACTCCCCAGGGACCTGTAAGCAAGCCTTCGGAGAGCAGAGCTGGAAGCTGCTGCAGCGCAGGGTTCTAGGTGCAGCTGCGGTGGCCCAGCAGACCATTCAAGACGAGAAGGCGAAGGCGGCAGTGCAACCTTTACCAGATAACCAGGTGCCCCTGTGTGTCAGCCTGGGACCACACAGGCGGTCTGGTAGGGGCGGGGTTGACGGGCGCCCTGCCGGTCTGAGGACGGTTCCGTTCATTTGATGGTAACCATGGATGGGCTTCATTATTATTATTATTATTATACATCTTTAGCTATTTATTTATTTATTGTGGATGTGTGAGTGTATGTGTTGTGGATGGGCATATTTGAGGGTCAGGGATAAAGTCCCAGGAGCTAGCTCTCTCCTGTCATCACTTTAGTCTCGGGGATCAAATTCAGGCTTGTAGGCGTGGCAGCAGGCACCTTTACTCAGTGAGCCACCCTGACCGTCC